>NW_027420425.1:0-65532 GCF_009905375.1 Apium graveolens
ATCCATATCCCTCTTCTTGGGAAGTATTGCTGTCATTATCCCCGTTATTTTTCTCTATACCATTGTGCATATCAACTGCATATTTTTTGCCTCCTCGATAGTAGATCATTGCTGGCATTACTCTCATTACCCTCAGGATACTTCTTTCTAGTGCAAACCTTAAAAAATTGTTGGTGAGATCAGCCAACTTCTCTTTATTTCTTCCACTCTCCTCTAAGAAAAACATCAAAACCAATCAGGCCAACAATACAATATATTCCTGGCATTTGTAGCCTAGTAAATACCCCTCTTTTCTTGTAACAAATGGCCAAGGGTTCAGGCCTCAGTGGAGTCATGTAAGTTATATATTTCTGTAATTGAACTTTACCATAAAAAACAAAGATGTTAAGGCTTATCAATGTTTAGACTCCTAAAATAAGTCAGTACCTTTATATGGACACATCTCTCAGCAAAAACTTGTTTTTCACAGAATTGATAACTATAGAAATTTTTGAAGGTGGTAGATCTCTTTCTTGCAGTCTCTGACTCTGTATAAAATGCAAATTTTTCATTATACAAAAGGCTAAAGAACATGCCAAAAAAAACTACATTCTTTGCAAAGAATGCAATCATGAATAATGAAGCCTTATGTCTGACCAAATCAGTAGCAATTTCTTTAACTAAATAAGAACTACGCAACATTACTTCAGGTATCTCTAAATTGGTCAATGGATTAGATTTGTTATATAATTTTACCATCTTTTCGAAATTCTAACAAGGTAAAAAAACCTTCATACGGATAATATATAATAACTAGATGTCTAACTAATACCAAACATTACTACATTCCTCTACAGATAATCAAGCACGTCCCACACCAATTTATCATCAATTATATCTCATTACACTTAAACATAGCAACGTAACCTATTAACCTGAGTTCCACTACAATGAGCTTATACAATAATTCTCAAGCCTTAGATTACAGCTGATAAATTTGCATCAAACACATAAAAAATAGTCCTATCACAATGTGGCATCACATACAAAAACAATATACACTTGGATTTAAAAATGCAGAAAGACAAGACAAACCCTACACTTATAACAGGCTTATAAACACACGCACAATCAAATTATTCAATGGTGTACCAAATAAACTGTGGTTTTTCCGAGCTGACACAACAAAGTTTTGGGACATAACTCATCCGAGCACATAAATATCATTCCTTTACAACAATGCAGCATACCTCTCTCTCTCTCTCTCTCACACACACACACACACACAACACGAGGAATAGTTAATAGGCCTAAATTCAAAGAACATAAAAAAACTCGAAATTTTTACAGACATCTAACAATTCAAAAGCTTATCAAGTAGCTGTTTACACGAGTTTCACTGCCATAAAACCTAGCTCGTACAACAAATTCCGACACTTTATACTACTCGCTAACACAATACACTGAAACAAACAAAAACCGTAATGCAGAGCAACAAACACACAACCACAAACAAACCACACAACCACAAACAGAAACAACAACCATAGATTCAACAACAAATCACACACATCTAACTAACAAGCAGTGGATTAAACATAAATTACCCAATCCAACGCAACAATTAAAACAAATATAAGAACAAAACAAAACCTCGGGAGGAGTATCGGGATTCTGATCTATCACCGGCAGAAGAATCGATGGCGACATTGCCGGTGGCATAGATTCAGAAGGGATACGAAGGTCAATTGTATTCTGAGACTCATTTGAATTTCGAGATTTTAATTGACCATGTGTAAACCAGAAGGGCTCGATTTTACAAGCCCTAAATTGTTTTCTCATTTTGCTTCTCCTGCCGCTCTTGAGCTTTTACCAGGCTATGCTTACATTTTATATACTTCCAGATGCGCCCAACTTCTTTATATATATATTTTTCTATTCGGTATTTATCTACAAGGTTTTTTTCGTGAATTAATATTAATTATCATCATCTTATTTTTTTAGTTATAAAATTGATAATAAAAATAGGCATGCACCTTGGGTTTAAACTTCCCAAAATACGAGGCGTCCTGATTCATTCACCGTGTTGAAATTATTAAATATGGTAATCAATAATTCTTATATCACGCAAATTATGCTTTTTATTTCACAGCAAATATGAGACGATTATTATATTTATAATTTCGTTAGAAAAGTTATGTTTATAATTTTTCGATGGAAAAATCCTGTCCCGGCTAGAATTGAAAGATATATGTAAACTTATGTTTTGTTTGCAAACATATAATTATAGTATATAAATATTTTAAGATATAATATATTTATAGCGAGTACTCATTGAATATTATTTTATTTTTCATCATATTACTTATTTTTTTTATAAAAGTTGAGTTTAGCATACCATATAGTTTAGCCAATTAGATACTTTCTCATAATTTTTAGCCAATCAGAAGCCAGCATTTCAATTTTGACTGATCAGAATTTACTAAATTATTTCCTTTTTAGATTCTTAACCATGACGTTAAACACTTTGATTAACCATTAATCACTCTAATTAATATATATTCAAATTAAAAAATGTTTCCCTTTCTGACCTTTAAACATTACTTACAAATTTAACAAAATTATTTCTTTTTGAACTTCTTACCATTACTAACAAATCTCTGATTTACAAATCGACAATTTCAGATTTTTCTCATTACTAATAAATCTATAATTTATAAATCAACAATTTCGGATTTAACCAATTATTTAAAAATTTCTATAATTTACAAATCAAATCTCTATATTTTATTATGTAGATTAAAATCATATTTCCGGAATAAACATATTTTTTTTTAATTATAATAATATAAAATGTGACATTCGAAATATAATCTTATGTTTTGTTAAAGTTTTGTAACATATCAATCAATTTTTTTATAATATCAATTTTTTTCTATACAATTCGAATAAATCTGAAGTTAGATAATGTAATATGTGATATTCGACTGATTTCCAACAAAACACAAACAAAAAATTCAAATTTAACCAATCATAAATCTAAAAAGGTGAAGAAGGATAAAGATTTTATGTCTGTGTTACTCGATTTTGCTTCACATATTTTACCAAATTCCTTCAATTAGTATCTTCGTGATTCAGAATGTATAAATATTTTTGGTATTATATTATGACTAACGACTTTATATTTAATTCAGCAACTCACCAATTAATTGACAATTACATTGCACCCATTTTTATAAAGATAAAAAATTTAAAAAATATATATTCATATCTCCGCATTAAATTTTTATATTTAGTTAAGCACGAAATTCAGCATTTTTATTTCCAACCAACCACAAAAATAATTTATTTTTTATCGGAGGTAACCCGCAGCCGATAACTTTCGGGTGCGCACTGGGTAAACCCTACGGGCTCACGTAATAGCCTAAAAGCCTAAAAAGTGGAGAAGGATTAAAACTTACTTGAAACTGGAAGCAAAGTATAAAGCTCTCTTGAAGAAACAGTCTGGAAAAGCCTATATTGCAGAAGGAAAGAGTTGGGATGACACTGACAATGATGATGAAGATGGAGAAGTTGGAACTTATGCACAAATGGCTTTTGAGCATGGAGAAACATCCACATCAAACTCAGAGGTACCAGCTCTAACCACTATTGATTTAAATGTTATTCAATATAAGGAGATTGTGAAAAAGATGAGTGTAGAGATGTTCCATATACACACTAGCATTGTGGCATCTACTGAGGAAGTCGGTAGGCTAACTAAAGCTAATGAGAAGTTTGAGAGTGAGAAGCAAAAGCTGGATCTGTTGCTTGTAGAGCTTGAGTCAGTCAAGCAAGAAAATGACTATCTGAAAAACAAGTTGAAGTGTGCTGCTGAAATTGAAGTCGTGTTGAGGGAAAAGCTAGAAAAGAATGAAGTAAAGTTAAAGTCTTTCAAGAATGCATCTGAGTTAGTTGGACAGTACCATGAGAAAAACAAGTCATGTGTTAACATAGCTATTGGTCTTGATTATGATGCTTTGAATAGTAACAAGAAAGTTGTAGGTGGTAAAGGAAAATCAACTGAAAATGAAGTTGTCCCAGATATGCTGAGAAAGGTTGGTTCACCTATGTTCAAAGCATGCGAAGTAGATTTCAGTGAAGAAGAGTTGGTCATAAAGCAAGAAATTGTTGATGAAGACAATGAAAAGAAAAATGCAGAAACAACTCCAACTTCCAAAGTTGAAACTGAAAAGAAGCTCACGATCAACCAGGACTCCAAAACACATGTCAAGGAAATTAAAACTGAATATGCAAGAAAGAAAAAGAAGAATATAAATGGGAAAATTAGGATAAATAAAAGCAACAACTTTGCATTTGTTGTAAATGCTCCAAGAAAATAATGTCAAAAATGTGGCTCAGTTAATCATCTAACTCACCTTTGTAAAAAGGTTGTTAGCAAGCCTGTAGAAGGAGCATGCAAGTACAATGAAGCAAATGTAAATGATCCCTACTCATTCTGTGACAAGTTTGATTGCATCCCTTGCAACTTGAAAGTGATAAAAAGTTGCCATAAGTTGAAAGTAGACCTCAAAGAAGTAAATATTGGGTCTGCATCAAAAAGGGAGAATGCACAATAGTCCATGAACACTATTCTTTCTGAAACAACTCATTCAAATTATGCACATTCTGTAAATAAGAAGAAAGTACCCAACATTGCTTGGGTTTCTAAACACACTTAATCCTCATTGTGTGCATGACAAAAGGAAGAAAGTCATATCGATCATAGATAGTGGATGCTCAAGACATATGACAGGTGATATGGCCCTGCTATCACAATTTGAGGAGAAGGTTGGCCCATTAGTGACTTTTGGAGACAACATCAAAGGTTTCATAATGGGATATGGCAAATTGATTTCTGAAAATATTGTCATAGAAGATGTAGCACGGGTAGCTGGTCTTGAAGTGAATTTTCTCAGTGTCAGTCAATTTGCAGATAAAGGATTCAACTCATTTGACAAAGAAATGTACTTTTATCAGCAAAAAGACGGTGAAGTTGCTCTGAAAGGAGCAAGGAAAGGAAGTTTATTTGTTACAGACTTGGACTCAGCAAATAAGGATGGAATTTGTTGCTTCTACACCAAAGCATCTGTAGAGCAAAGCAAACTGTGGCATAAGAAACTATCTCACTTGAATTTTAAGACAATCAACACTCTAGTCAAAAAGGAGTTAGTGAGAGAGATGGCTAATCTGGAGTTTGCTCAAAATGAAGTTTGTGAAGCTTGTCAAAAAGGAAAAATGAAGAAATTTAGTCATAAGAGTAAAACTATGAATTCTATAAGTGCACATTTGCAACTTATTCACATGGACTTATTTGGACCAGTTAATATCCTGTCAATCTAAAAAAAAGTATGCACTTATGATGGTGGATGACTACTCAAGATACACATGGGTAGAATTTATGTTGTTGGTGAGACTGCGTACCTATATGAACAGTTACGTGATATTTCAACATGAGAACAACACTAGAACATGACAAGTTAATAGTACTACGACTACACAAGAAATCAGAAGAAATGAAGACAAGGCAAATACAAAGAATCAAAGTGTAATAACTCGAATTTTTGAGATTTTGTAAAAACGTTTAATGAATAGTAACTCTGACGGACGGGGAAAACTTTTTAGCCCACGCTATGTAGTGCACGAGAAAATGAGTTTCGGAGTTGATATTATGATTATCCGCACCAAATGAGTGTATGTAAAAGTCGTCGGAATTCGAAACCGGACACTTTCATTTTTTTCCCGAAAATTCACCAGACACTGAAGGAATTAGGTTGAAGGAATTAGGTTGAAGGAATAAGAATTAAGGAATTGAAACCAAGGATTATAAAAAGGGATTAAAGGAGTAATAAAGGATATCAAGAGGGATTTATAGAGCCCTGTCAATGAAACCACGGATACATTCCCTTCAAAACGATCAACGAGAACGAACGTTAAATGAATCGTAAAACAATTAAACGAGTGAATAATACAAGTAGTGCAAGGATGTGGACACAAGTTAAACACCAAGACAACACCCTTACACGATGAGTAAGTGACACTTGGCAAAGAAATTAGTGGTGTTAATTAAGCCACCAAGCTAACACCCCACTCTTTCTTTTAACCACACAATTAAGCAAACATCAAACAAGTATATATCTTTGCATCATTTCATTTTTCACCACAAACACAAACAACCAAGTAAAACTCATCTCTTTCCCCCATTTTTTATCAAAAAATCCGAGAGGAAATAACAATGGAAATGGTGGAAGATGAAATGCTTGTATCTTGAGTTTCCCTTGGCCGTTTTTCGCGTTCTACCTATCAAATCGAAGCCCTCGAGAAGCTCTATACATTTACGGTAACTACTCTCCTCACCTCCTTGATTCTCAATTCCGTTTTTAATGTTTTATAGTTCAGATGAATAGTTAACTCAAGAATTAATGTTGTGTTCTTGATTTCGTTTTGAGGTTTTGATCAAGTCTGAAGCTAGTTAAGGATCATCTAAGATTTGTTAAGCATTCCCCACTCTCCAAGGAAAGTATAAATCTTTCACCCAACCTTATTTAAGATTTAAGTTCAAGATCTTTTTAGAATATAGTTGTAAACCTAGTTTTGGTGGAAGTGTTGTTGTAATCTTGATGTTTAGCTAAGTAGATTTAAGGTTGATTGTTGTTACCTCAAGAACATGATGTTCTTGAGAGGAGTTAGTGTGGTGATGATTAAATGTTTATTGTTGGTAGTAGTATAAAGATTTAAGGCATAAATGAAACTCCGATCGTAACTGTAATCTCGTTAAAATGAACAAAACATAACTTTAAGTTTCTGCAGAAAGTCCCGAAGATGTAAACTGTACTTTCTTGAAAAATAACCCTTTATTATGATATACAATGTTATAAGGATCTTTTAGGCGCTTAAATCGCTTGATTTCGATTTACGGATCAAAAGTTATAGTCGTTTTACTAAAAGTGATTTACGCGATAAAAACTGCTACGAATTACGAACTTTGAAAATATAAAGGATCGACTTAAGAATGTTCATAAATCATGAAATTTTTACGTAGAGTAGTATTTTGAGTTTCCTAAATGCCATAAAAATTTCAAGTGAAAATAATGATTTTTCAATTTTATAAAAATATCGGAGCCGAGACTGCGCGATTAGAAACCGTAGAATCCATAAGCGGAGCCGACAACGAAAATGAAAATGGACTTAAGATACTTTGAAAAAGGAAGTGACCATAATGTGAATAAGGACTTAAAGAAATAATAAGGGTAATATAAGTTGAGAGGGTGCATAATGATTACCACATGAGTGCGGGTAGCCGTAAATTAGAACAGGACCTAACGAAAAATATCATCTCGACTTATTTTTTTTAATATTTTGAATATAGTTTCAAGGAGAACCCCCCCCCCATTTAATTATCTGTTGACAACGGTCAACTCACATCCTTAGTACTTATCCCGAAAATTTTGGAAGTACATATATATATATACCCTAGTAAGATAAGCTGTTTCTATCAACAAGCAAATTGTTTGGGGAACTTCGATGTGGTTCGAGTTCTCGATATATGATAGAATTCTTTTAAAATACAAGGGAAGGGTAGACTCTGGTACTATGTGTGCTAGATGGACTACCAAAGGTACCGCGGGCGAAGGTACTCTGTGTACTCAGGAACTTGTAAAGTATGTGTATACCCAAAATGGGACACGTAGCCCGAATGATGTGACGACTGAGAATTTTTCGACGTAATTAAGTCAATAAAGTATGTTTTATGTGATGTGATTCTAATTATGTGATTAAGTGTTGATTAATTATCTTGGCTGTATATTAGAATATAGGAGCGTAAATAAAAACGTTCCAATTTAAAGAGTCAGCTTAGGAGTTAAGCTGTGTTGTCGGGCCGTCAGGTAGAACGGAACCCGTCCTAATAAGGAGTTAAAGAATATAAAATGTGAATTATGTGTGATTGAGTGAAATGAATGTTTAAATAAAGTATTTCATCCTAAGTGACGTGTCGGTCGATAATGATAATGAGAAGCGTAATCGAAACGCTGAGCGTAGGGCCGTCAGGCTGAACGTGACCCAGTACGCGTAAAAAGGATAAAAGATTAAAGAAGGATAAATTCTCTGATCAGACCTGAGTTGTTATGTGACCGTATATGTGTGATTGCTTGTCTGTGTGCATGACTATGTGCTCTGTGACATTTTTATGAATTTGAAGGAATTATTTGATTTAAATAAAGGTTTATTTAACCTTCATCATTTTTATAAAATTATCTGAGTAAGATAAAAACATGGGATTTGTTTTGTTATCTTCATAGTGGTCCTAGAGACTTTTTAAAAATAATGAATGGATTTATTTGGTGGTCATTGCATTTTAATTGATTTTTATGTGGGAAATGTTATTATTAAGGCAAGCTTGCGAAATTCATATAAAATCAACCGTCCGCTCAAAAATCTATTATGAGTAATGGTTGAAAAGCTAATTTTGAGATCTACGTATTAAAATTGTCACTTGCAATAATTTTCAACTTTTCGAGAGAGATATATTTTACATTTGATTTTTATTACATTTGAGTAAAAAGAAAGAATTAATTAGGCATAAAAGGGATTTAGTAGATTACTAAAATGCCCTTGCCTTTGATAGTTTATAAACACACCCCCCCCCCCTTTTCTTTCTTTCTTTCCCGTGAGCACCCTTTCCGCCCCTCTCCCTCATTTTCTTTTCTCTCTCACTCTCTCTCTCGAACACTCTCACTCTCTCTCTCGGCTCTCTCCATCTCTCCTCTCTCTCTCTTGCATGCAACACTCAAACCTCACTCAAACTCAAAGATATTGCTCTCTTTAGTCTCTATTTTTGTGGCGCCCTCCAAACCCGGGTCAGAAGTTTGGGGTCCACACACACACATCTTATTTATAACCTGCTTATAACAATAATAAAGATAACAATAATATGCAGTGACCCTATTTACCCACTAACACGGATCACAACAGGTTAAAGTATGCACACAAGCCACACATCTACTTATATTACATATTGTTCAAATCCCAACCATTCAAACTCAAACTGAGTATTAAACTTTATTACAAACTTTTACAGACTTAAATTATTCCAAAAGAAGCCTACTAGCTCAGCTTTCTCAACCTGAACCCCTAGATCTCGCGCTGGACTGGGGATCCTCGTTACCAACTGGTTCCTTTTAGCTGGAAAGAATATAAACAACATCGCACAAATGAGCTAACTAGCTCAGCAAGTCATAATGACAAAACTGAGAATAATGATCATCAGGTGAACATGATTATGATATCAATTGAACAATGGATGTAATAACCCCAATTTTTGAGAAATTTTGAAACGCTTATGAATAGTGTTTTTGCTGAACGAGAAAACTTTTCATGCCACGCTATGTAGGGGTTCTGTTATTGATCTTATGGGATATTATTAGTACTCTATGTGGTATATAAGTGTATGTAAAGATCGTCAGAATCCAATTCCGAACACTTTGATTTTTCCCGGAAATCCACAAGATACGGAGAGAATTGAGTATAAGGTAACAGGATAAAAAGGATTGAAATTAAAGGATTATAGGAGAGGATCATAAAAGGAATATAATATATTGAGAAAGGTTAAGGGAACCTAAGTAATAAGATCCCGGGTATGATCCCTCAAACGATAAACGAGAACGAAAGATAAGCGAACCGTAAAACAAATAAGTGACCAAGAGACAAGCTTGTACAAGAAGCCAGGGATTGTGACATCATCAAACCACAAGGTGTGGACAAGTGGGAGCATAATGACATGTGCAAGGTGACACAAGCATGACATAGAAGGGAAGGAAGTGTGGTTGAATTATAACCACACAAAATCAAGGTTAATTAAGTCATTAACCAAAAACAACACAAAAATCAACCAACCAAGCAAATCATTTCATTTTCATCAAACAAAACACAAAAATATCTTCTTCCCAAGCTAGCTCTCGGCCCATTTCTTAAAATTTGAAGATCCAAGCTCCACCACTTACTATTTAGCAAGGTAATTATCTAAGCTTCCCCATGGATAGTTACATACTTCCTATAAGTTTAAGCTTCTAATTCCAAGCCAATCTTTTTCTATAAATCAAGGAAGAAGATGGTGAATAGTAACCTTCAAGAAATAACTTTAGTTTTCTTGAATTTTTATGAAAGATTAAGGTTATACAAGCAAGGATCAAGGTTCTTTTAGGCATTCAAAGCTCTTGGGTTGTGTTAGGAAGCTTCAAGGAGGTATAAACAACTTTCACCTTTAACTTATAGTTTGAACTTTGAGTTTTGATGAGTTTATGGATGGATTAATGTATATATAGAAATATCCATGTATGAATAGCAAGATCCATGTATGATAGATGGTTTGGTTGGATTTGTGGTGATTTTGGATATGAATCTTGGTTAATGGTTAATGAATCTTAAGTTATGGTTAGTAGATCATGTTTGTGGTTGAATAAGTTGGAAAACCTTGAGATTATGGACTGACCTTGCCTTGATATAAGTTGTGTTTGAGGTATTGATGATGGTTGGGTGGTTTGTAGTGAATTGGTAAAGAATTGGAGTGGTATAAATATTGGTAATCGCGTAAACATAGCCGTCGTAACGTCCGATTTTCTTTAGACTGTTTTGTGCATAACATTAGGACCCGAGGACCCCCTGCTAGATTGTGACCACTGCCATGTTTAGGTAGCTCATGTTACGAGCTTCGTTTTGATATGTAGTTCGTTCGATTCCGATGCACGGTTTAGGAGAAACGACCGTTTCAAGTAACGGCGTTTCGCGAACGAAACTTTTTCCCTCGCCTTACTTTGAAACATAGGTTAAAGACCAAAAAGGGTTAATTAATGTATGAAACATTTATGGTAAGTGTGTTAGGCAGTTGGTAAGACATTCGCGAAGGAATCGCTTTAAAACTCGTAAAGGTTAAATTATTAAAAATGGTGGAGCCGAGGGTACCCGAGTGACTTAAGCGAATCAGTAAGCGCAGAATAAGCGTTAGAGTCTAAGTTAGTTAAAGTATAGATTTACAAGTGACTTTGGTTTAATTCCAACTTACTTGTTGTTTATAGGTTACCAGACTCGTCCCGAGCCATTCGTAACCCCAGTCGCTCAGGCAAGTATTCTATCCGTTATACTGTTGTTGTGATGTATATATGTATATGCATTATCTTGCGATAGATGCATGATGTTTATATTAGCAAATGTTGCGATATATTGTAGCATGTGATATGGTATATATGCATGCCTGTTTCATATTCTTGAAATATATATCTGTTGGTTCAAATGCTTATTCGTTGCATAATACCTATGCTAGAGATAAGCGGTATTTGCGTATACCCTTAGTATAGGGACCCAAAGGTGAAAATATTTTCTAAAACCGGGAGTCGAGGATCCCGAGTAGATTTTGTATATATATGGATATAGATATATATATATATATATATATTTATTTATATATGGTTATAGTTTTCCAAACTATTAATCGAATAAGGTTTATTCGATAACTTTAAACTTTATTTATTATTGAATATTATTTCGAATATCATTCGAGGGCTTATGACTCTTTTATATTATTTATTGAATATTATTTGAATATTCATTCGAGGACTTATGACTCCTTTTATTTATTTATTGAATATTATTTGAATATTCATTTGAGGATGTATGACTCCTTTATTTTATTTAATGAATATTATTTATAATATTCATTCGAGGTATTATGACTCAGCGTATTTTATTTATTGAATATTATCTGAATACTCATTTGAGGATCTATGACTCCGATTATTTGCTGAGGTATATTCTTTATTTTATTAAAGAATAAGGTGTAAATAATCAAACTTATTTTCGGTTATTCAAATAAAGATAATACTTTTATATAAGTATATCTTTGGTTATTTAATATTCGTTTTAAGTATAAGTTTTAAAACTTCTACTTCAATTATTTTTATAAAGATTATTCTTTATGGGAATATTAATTAAAATAATAATATTCAGTCATTTTCTAAAATATTCTGGGGACTGATTTACTTCATTAAATCAGCCTTACTCCAAACACTCTTTAAAGTGTTTTCGAGTCTTCAAAATGATTTTTAAAAGTCAGAGCGGATCCCAAAACTCATTTTTATATTTAAGATCTTCCTTTTAAGGGGATTTAAATACTCGCTCAAAACCTGGGGAATCCGGCTCTGTGGTGTATTTTATATTCGCAACAAGGTTGCAGATTTGGTAAATGAATTGATTACTTGCCCAACGTTCGGGAAGTAAGCCCCTCTCATTGAGTCGGCATAAGCGACAGGCCGGGGTACGGTCTATTATTGTGTAAGTGGCTCAGTGGGAGTCCATCAAATGCATAAGTGGCTGAGTGGCAGTCCAGCATAGGTCTTAATTATGACCAGGGTGATGACCAGTGGGGAATTCGTCCATCTACTAGTAGAAAAGGTTACTTATTGGTATCTTTGCCTGATCAGCGAGATATCGGGTTTATGCCAAAATTCTTTTCCTTTCCAAAGTTCATTGGATGTTTCAAACTCTGTTCATACTTTACATAACAGAGGTTCCAGGAAATGTTTAAGAGATATATATATGTGGATATATATATATCGGGACTAAATAAAGTATCTCGTAACTTTATTTCATTCAATAATATTTCAAAGATTGAATCTATTCAAATCTTGTCTTGTAGTCTCATCTATGTGATGAACTTTTGAAACTGATTATAACTTGAACGGTGGTAGTTCAAGTAGTATTGGGAAAGATATAAGTATATTGGGGTATTTGGTAACCTCATCTTTTAAACTTATATCTAATTAATAATTGTCTTATGAATGACAAAGATTTTCAGAAAAACGTTGAGACAAGGTTAGATATATGAGATCACCTTGCAACGATATTTTTTTTATATACAGTTATACACTGGGACTTTGTGTATATTATGCATGGAAGAGGACTTCCAATATTTTGAAAAGTATATATGTATATATACTGAATATTTTGCGACTTCATCGCATTAAGATATCAAACTTGGTTCATTTCTTTTGACCAAGACTTTCATGAGTATTATGAGTAGGCTCATATATTGTAAATCATTATACATATTATTTTGGTGGGCTTGCTGCTCACCCTTGCTTTATTTCTTCATCACACAACAACAGTTAGGAGAGATGGCCAGACCCCAGCAGACCCAGCGCAAGCGCGTGGGAAGCGTCCCGCGTCTTCCCGTTGATGTTGTAGCTGCTATAGCTGCAGAGGTAGATCTATTGTAGATCAGACCATCTACTTTTGAGAATCAATTATGTATAATTATAACTTGTGGCAGATAATGGCAATTAACTGTAAATTTATCAAGTAATCATTTTGGGTTGTAATAACTTTTAAATCGTGGATTCAAAGACTTGTACTTATTTAAATTTCATCTCTGAGACTATAACGGGTTGTGGTGTGTGTTAGTGTGGGGTCACAGCATAAGGTTATTTATTATTAATTAAGTGAAGTGATATTGTGGAAAGAAAGACCGTGACGACCCGGATCCCCGACCCCGGATCTGGGGGTGTTACAGAAATGGTATCAGAGCTAAGCGTTATAAACCTCAGAGATGATGGGACGTAAAGATAATAAGTTCACTAAGATAATAAGAACTCTTGCCAAGTTCATAGTCGGACTACCTAACGTAGTACTGACAGTTAAAACCCTTATGGGAACCCTTATAAATGTAGCGATAGAAGCGTAGTTCGTTATCGTATAGAGTAGCGGGACTCCCAACCCTGAGGTTGAGGAGCAACAGCGCGATGATATTTTATTACTAATTGGAGATCGGATTGTGGATCCGATAGAGTGTCCTAATGCAGGACCGGATGATGTTGATATTAAGGATGTTGTCCTAGAAGGGATAGTTGCTGAGGAGGATCCCATGGAGGATCCTGACAAGAATGGATAAAGGGCCACTGATGAATTGATGACCATGGTTAGGTCAACTACCAGAGGTAGGATTGGTCGATCACTACCGGAGGTTCGTTCAAATTTGTAAAGATAGTAGCCCCCTTTAACGCGGCTTACTCATAAGACTGAGAAGTTCGAATAGACAGAGAAATGCGAGAACAGCTTTTAAGAACTGAAGCAAAGGTTGGTGACGGCCCCTATGTTGGCGTTGCCGGATGGAAAAAGGAGATTTTGTGATTTGTAAGTGACGCTTCGCATAAGGAATTAGGGTGCTTCTTAGCGCAGCAAGATAATCGCGTCTGCGTCAAGACAATTAAGGTAATATGAAATTCGATATCCCCGCCCATGAGCTTAGGCTCGTTGCAATAGTTTTACCCTAAAGATTGGAGGCACTACTTGTATGGAGAGAAGTGCGAGAATTACCTAAGCCATAAGTGCTCTAGTACATTTTCACGTCACAAAGAGCTCAACATATGCCAGAAGAGGCAGTTAGAGCTAACCAAGAATAATGATTGGGAGATTCTTTATCATTCGGGGAAAGCCAATATGGTGGCTGATGCCCTTAGTAAAAAGGAGAGACTCAAGATGATAATGCCTTTTGGAGAGTTTATAAGAGATTTTGAGAAAATGGAAATAGAAGTGAAGGTAACCGGAGCCGGTACCGAAAAGCTGTTTGAGATTGCAATACAGCCCGAATTATTGGAAAAGATCATATTGTGCCAGAAAAAGTTATGAATGAAGGTAGAGAGCCAACAATTAGATAAAAGATTAATATCGAGAAAGATGATAAGGGAATAATGAGGTATTCCTATAGAATTTGGGTTCCGAAAGTTCAAGAGTGTAAGGATGAGAACTTAGATGAGAGCCATAGTTGAGGAATAAGATTTAGAGCAAACCCTGAACGCGATAGTCAGGGAGGTCGCCATCAAGATAGAAGGAACCCATGACATAATGGAGTGGAAAATGAGGATTTTAAATTAAAAGATGACCCCGATTATGGGGAGTAGGATGAAACATTTCATAATAAGGAAACAGAAAGTCGAGTAAGGAAAGGAGACCCGAGACGGTACTCCTATACGGCAATTCATAGACCTGTCTAGACAGAACTTAGACTATTATCCCCAACCACCACTCTGAGGAGACAGTGCGGTGAGAAATTCTTTCATGTCCTTTAAGTCGCTAAGCTCTCAGAGTTCCAAGGAACAAGCTGACCCAGTCGAGGCAAGAGCCTGGCTAAAGGAAATAGATGAATCATTTGAGATTCTAAATGATTGACGAACCACAAAAGACTGTTTTGTCACTTACCCTCCTAAGAGAGAGACCACCCGCTGGTGAAAGGCCAAGGAAGGCACGGAGCAAGAGATTATAATAAACTGATTAAAGTTCAGCCAATTGTTTTCGGGATCGTAATTCCCAAGGTTATGGAATAGTGTAAAAGCTTTAGAGCCAGAACAAAGGCAGACGAGTATGATGAATTATGAATCTAAGCTGTAAAAGTTGTTAAGATTCGTTCTGAAGACGCGAATCCAGAATGACGGGATATTTGAAATCAATGCTTATGTTGTGTTGGTTCATGAAATAATGATAAGAGAAAGGAAAATAAAAAGGAATTGAAGTGGAAAGGAATAAAAAGGCAACAGAGTTTGAGGAATGATAAGGGAGTTGGGTATGAGGAAACCCTAAAGACTCCTATTAATAGAAATAGAAAAGTATATGATCGCTAGGATGAGGGTGATTCACCATGAGTTAAAGTTGACGGTTGAAGGCATAAGAGATGCATATAGTTTATCCCCTGTAAGTTGGGAGGATTCGAGGAAACCTTGAGATAATTCGAAGGATAAATAATGAGACGCGGATAGACTAAGGGGATAAGAAAGTAAGAAATTAAGAAAATTGGATGAAGGAAGTGACCTTCAAGAAGGTGAAGTGTAAGACCGGTGGCATGATACCCAGAAAGGGAGACGCCAGATATGAAAGATATCCCAACATTGAGGTGACTGTTGAGATAAACAACAAAAGTAAATAAGGAATTATTAAGAAGAAGTTCACGTTGAACACGACCAATATCTTCCAGAACATCCATGTTATCGTTACCAGATTAGGCAAGAAAAGCGGATAACCGTTGTTATCTTTTGGAGGCCATTTTGATTAACCTCATTTTGTATACAGATGTTATTGTGAAATTAGGCATTTACTATCGAGGTGGGAATGATTGAATAAGATACCCATATCAGGGATATATGACTTTATTTATCCATGGAAGGATGCTTGTACCTTTTTAAAGGTGGAATTAAGGATAGAACATCGGTAACTTAAAACGAATCCTAGGGGAATGCATAAAGGTTGGCATTTCACCCTTAATAGGGATAGTATGAGTTTTGACAGTATGAATTGGAAAGGATTAAGGTAATAATAACCTTTAAGGATCAGTGGAGAAATTCTTCAGAAGTATATAGACAATGGTTCTACTATTAGTAAATGGTATTGTGATATGCCCTGTATCTAGGGAATACAGGAGGAACGATTGAAGGATAACCTTAGAGGTTTTATAAGGAAAAAGGTAATATTCAAAATTCTCAAGAATGGAAATGGGGATAAAGGAAATATGACGTAATTATAATGATGCCAAGTGGGGCACGTGTTAAACCACGAGAAAGTATGGATCAAACCAGTAAAGGTTGAAATTGTTCTAGGCAATTAGGACTTAAGATAAAAGATGTTCTAAGTATAGTTGAGAGTCAGTCGTGACAGTGATTAACCTCTAAAGACTGAGGCAATAACTTATGGAAAAATGGTGATTTTTTTTTTATTCATCAGATTTTAAGGAATACATCTTCACATAAGCTGTGATTGAAATAAGGTGGAAAAATTATTTGGAGGTGGTTAAAATGACATTGACTGTAAGGAAATTGTACTATCAGGAAAGGCCAAAGAGGTGGCCGACACTTTAAAGGTAAGAGGATAATTATAGGCACTTGTGCCAAAGGAATACAGTGATGATGGTTAAAACTGTGAAGGTTGTATTATGGTTTGGAAGATTGACATTCCTTCTGATGACTGTGCAATACCCAACCGTAATAGTAGTTAGTAAAGGTTTAATTCGTGTAATCGCCATGAGCGGGCTATCTATCTCAGAAGATACTATCTTGAGATAAGCCAGGACCATAGTTCAAAAAGGACTAAACAAACCTTTGAGTTAAGTCTTCTATTGAAGGCATATGATTAAGAATGGTATTAACCTGCTATCGTTGCTTTGAGCGAAACTCTTCTGCAAATTTTATCTGCTTCATGTCATGAAAGTACGTCAGAGTTTGAAGTGTTCTTCATGAATTGTGATTGGTGGTTATGTTAACTCCTTAGGAGAATTAGATACGAGATGTATGGACTCCGTATGGTTAGTTATTAAGACTTCATGGAAAATGAATGACTACAGTAGGTCAGTGGTGGACCATAGTAAGGCAGTAATGATTCTGCGATTAATGAGCTGATTACAACCGTGAGAGTTGTATTGGAATGGGTGTTGAGATTGAGTACCACTAATCGGGTAGTGGTAGTGTATAAGTTATCATTGATAGACTAATTAAGTAGAGTATCTACCTAGTGAATAATTATTCTTTCTTATCAATAGAGAGTCGTATTATTATATGGGGAAGGTTGCGGTGCAAGCATAGAATTCAAGTAACGATGATGTCTAGAATGAGATCCCAGATTCGATTTTCGATGTCGAGGGAGTTTCAAAGGTGATTATGTATAAGCTCAAGGAAGAGTGTGGGTCCATAGAATGATGGACGGGATAGCGAAAATATTTAGGCATGGGAAATACGAGGCTATAATGCTTGATGCTGATATAAATACGTATATGTTTTGTTCTCCTATGACAAACCTCTATAGTTCAGAGGTAGGTTCCAAGCCAGATATTTTGTGGCAGTATATTTTTTTCATATATACAATTCTCTTCAATTCGTTCTTTTCTCTTCTTTTCATTTCATGTAAGCTGAGAAGAACAACCCTTCCAGAAGGGGAGGTATTGCCGAATGACTATCTATCTGTGTGATAGAAGCCGAGTAGGATACCAGCTATTGTTTAATTGCTTGTCAAGTACTAAAGGCTGGCCACCTTTTGTACTAACTATGCAATATAACAAGTGTTCATGATCATAGTGATCTCTCAACAAATTCCTTTACTTCTATTTGATTGATCAAATTTTGGAAAATAGAAACAACTGAAAAAGGAGTAATAAAGTGGTGGTAGTATGCGGAATGGGAACACATTCGTGATACTAAGGTTGACGTGGTTATTAAAAGGTTATAGAACGCTAACGAGCAAAAGTATAACCAGTATAATATTAGGAACGGAAGGTAGTAGCGATTACGAACTGGAAAAGAATGGGTATTGAGAAGCAGAAGCTCTAATGATAAAAGCTATAATGAGAGTCTGTGCAATAGACTTGAAAGAATTTGGAATGATCACTTAATTCGGATTGAGTTATCTTACGACAATAGATCATATGTCATTATCGAGATGTCGCCTTATGAGATCCTTGAGGGAAGATAATGTCGATCTCCCTTATGTTAGGATGAAGTTGTAGAGCGCAAGATGCTCGGACCCGCAGTAGTCCAAAGGACCAAGGATATGATAGATCTAATCAGAGGACGGCTGGTAGTAGCCCAAGATGGACATGATAAGTATGTTGATTTGACACGAAAGGATAAAGAGTATGAAATAGGGGACCTAGTAATGTTATAGGTATCCCTTGGAAAGGATTGATGAGGTTCGGAAAGAAAGGAAAGCTAAGTCTACAATTTGTTGGACCCTTGGATATATTAAGACGTTTGGGAAGTTAGCATATAAGCTAGCCCTAACCCCGAATATGTAGCAAGTTCATAACGTGTTCCACGTATCAATGTTAAGGAAGTGTAATTCGGATGCCAGTCAAATAGGGGCATATGAGCGCATAGATATGCAACCCGACGTAACCTATATGGAGCAACCAGGAAGGGTTATAGAGTGAAAAGGAACAAGTGCTTAGGAGAAGGATTATCAAACTAGGCAGAGTTTGGTGGTAGAACCACAATGTGGAAAATTGACTCGAGAGTTAGAAAGTGTAATGCTAAGAAAGTATCCCCATTTGTTTTCTATCTGATTCCGGGACGGAATCCTTTAAAGGAGGGGAGACTGTAATAACCCCAATTTTTGAGAAATTTTGAAACGCTTATGAATAGTGTTTTTGCTGAACGAGAAAACTTTTCATGCCACGCTATGTAGGGGTTCTGTTATTGATCTTATGGGATATTATTAGTACTCTATGTGGTATATAAGTGTATGTAAAGATCGTCAGAATCCAATTCCGAACACTTTGATTTTTCCCGGAAATCCACAAGATACGGAGAGAATTGAGTATAAGGTAACAGGATAAAAAGGATTGAAATTAAAGGATTATAGGAGAGGATCATAAAAGGAATATAATATATTGAGAAAGGTTAAGGGAACCTAAGTAATAAGATCCCGGGTATGATCCCTCAAACGATAAACGAGAACGAAAGATAAGCGAACCGTAAAACAAATAAGTGACCAAGAGACAAGCTTGTACAAGAAGCCAGGGATTGTGACATCATCAAACCACAAGGTGTGGACAAGTGGGAGCATAATGACATGTGCAAGGTGACACAAGCATGACATAGAAGGGAATGAAGTGTGGTTGAATTATAACCACACAAAATCAAGGTTAATTAAGTCATTAACCAAAAACAACACAAAAATCAACCAACCAAGCAAATCATTTCATTTTCATCAAACAAAACACAAAAATATCTTCTTCCCAAGCTAGCTCTCGGCCCATTTCTTAAAATTTGAAGATCCAAGCTCCACCACTTACTATTTAGCAAGGTAATTATCTAAGCTTCCCCATGGATAGTTACATACTTCCTATAAGTTTAAGCTTCTAATTCCAAGCCAATCTTTTTCTATAAATCAAGGAAGAAGATGGTGAATAGTAACCTTCAAGAAATAACTTTAGTTTTCTTGAATTTTTATGAAAGATTAAGGTTATACAAGCAAGGATCAAGGTTCTTTTAGGCATTCAAAGCTCTTGGGTTGTGTTAGGAAGCTTCAAGGAGGTATAAACAACTTTCACCTTTAACTTATAGTTTGAACTTTGAGTTTTGATGAGTTTATGGATGGATTAATGTATATATAGAAATATCCATGTATGAATAGCAAGATCCATGTATGATAGATGGTTTGGTTGGATTTGTGGTGATTTTGGATATGAATCTTGGTTAATGGTTAATGAATCTTAAGTTATGGTTAGTAGATCATGTTTGTGGTTGAATAAGTTGGAAAACCTTGAGATTATGGACTGACCTTGCCTTGATATAAGTTGTGTTTGAGGTATTGATGATGGTTGGGTGGTTTGTAGTGAATTGGTAAAGAATTGGAGTGGTATAAATATTGGTAATCGCGTAAACATAGCCGTTGTAACGTCCGATTTTCTTTAGACTGTTTTGTGCATAACATTAGGACCCGAGGACCCCCTGCTAGATTGTGACCACTGCCATGTTTAGGTAGCTCATGTTACGAGCTTCGTTTTGATATGTAGTTCGTTCGATTCCGATGCACGGTTTAGGAGAAACGACCGTTTCAAGTAACGGCGTTTCGCGAACGAAACTTTTTCCCTCGCCTTACTTTGAAACATAGGTTAAAGACCAAAAAGGGTTAATTAATGTATGAAACATTTATGGTAAGTGTGTTAGGCAGTTGGTAAGACATTCGCGAAGGAATCGCTTTAAAACTCGTAAAGGTTAAATTATTAAAAATGGTGGAGCCGAGGGTACCCGAGTGACTTAAGCGAATCAGTAAGCGCAGAATAAGCGTTAGAGTCTAAGTTAGTTAAAGTATAGATTTACAAGTGACTTTGGTTTAATTCCAACTTACTTGTTGTTTATAGGTTACCAGACTCGTCCCGAGCCATTCGTAACCCCAGTCGCTCAGGCAAGTATTCTATCCGTTATACTGTTGTTGTGATGTATATATGTATATGCATTATCTTGCGATAGATGCATGATGTTTATATTAGCAAATGTTGCGATATATTGTAGCATGTGATATGGTATATATGCATGCCTGTTTCATATTCTTGAAATATATATCTGTTGGTTCAAATGCTTATTCGTTGCATAATACCTATGCTAGAGATAAGCGGTATTTGCGTATACCCTTAGTATAGGGACCCAAAGGTGAAAATATTTTCTAAAACCGGGAGTCGAGGATCCCGAGTAGATTTTGTATATATATGGATATAGATATATATATATATATATTTATTTATATATGGTTATAGTTTTCCAAACTATTAATCGAATAAGGTTTATTCGATAACTTTAAACTTTATTTATTATTGAATATTATTTCGAATATCATTCGAGGGCTTATGACTCTTTTATATTATTTATTGAATATTATTTGAATATTCATTCGAGGACTTATGACTCCTTTTATTTATTTATTGAATATTATTTGAATATTCATTTGAGGATGTATGACTCCTTTATTTTATTTAATGAATATTATTTATAATATTCATTCGAGGTATTATGACTCAGCGTATTTTATTTATTGAATATTATCTGAATACTCATTTGAGGATCTATGACTCCGATTATTTGCGGAGGTATATTCTTTATTTTATTAAAGAATAAGGTGTAAATAATCAAACTTATTTTCGGTTATTCAAATAAAGATAATACTTTTATATAAGTATATCTTTGGTTATTTAATATTCGTTTTAAGTATAAGTTTTAAAACTTCTACTTCAATTATTTTTATAAAGATTATTCTTTATGGGAATATTAATTAAAATAATAATATTCAGTCATTTTCTAAAATATTCTGGGGACTGATTTACTTCATTAAATCAGCCTTACTCCAAACACTCTTTAAAGTGTTTTCGAGTCTTCAAAATGATTTTTAAAAGTCAGAGCGGATCCCAAAACTCATTTTTATATTTAAGATCTTCCTTTTAAGGGGATTTAAATACTCGCTCAAAACCTGGGGAATCCGGCTCTGTGGTGTATTTTATATTCGCAACAAGGTTGCAGATTTGGTAAATGAATTGATTACTTGCCCAACGTTCGGGAAGTAAGCCCCTCTCATTGAGTCGGCATAAGCGACAGGTCGGGGTACGGTCTATTATTGTGTAAGTGGCTCAGTGGGAGTCCATCAAATGCATAAGTGGCTGAGTGGCAGTCCAGCATAGGTCTTAATTATGACCAGGGTGATGACCAGTGGGGAATTCGTCCATCTACTAGTAGAAAAGGTTACTTATTGGTATCTTTGCCTGATCAGCGAGATATCGGGTTTATGCCAAAATTCTTTTCCTTTCCAAAGTTCATTGGATGTTTCAAACTCTGTTCATACTTTACATAACAGAGGTTCCAGGAAATGTTTAAGAGATATATATATGTGGATATATATATATCGGGACTAAATAAAGTATCTCGTAACTTTATTTCATTCAATAATATTTCAAAGATTGAATCTATTCAAATCTTGTCTTGTAGTCTCATCTATGTGATGAACTTTTGAAACTGATTATAACTTGAACGGTGGTAGTTCAAGTAGTATTGGGAAAGATATAAGTATATTGGGGTATTTGGTAACCTCATCTTTTAAACTTATATCTAATTAATAATTGTCTTATGAATGACAAAGATTTTCAGAAAAACGTTGAGACAAGGTTAGATATATGAGATCACCTTGCAACGATATTTTTTTTATATACAGTTATACACTGGGACTTTGTGTATATTATGCATGGAAGAGGACTTCCAATATTTTGAAAAGTATATATGTATATATACTGAATATTTTGCGACTTCATCGCATTAAGATATCAAACTTGGTTCATTTCTTTTGACCAAGACTTTCATGAGTATTATGAGTAGGCTCATATATTGTAAATCATTATACATATTATTTTGGTGGGCTTGCTGCTCACCCTTGCTTTATTTCTTCATCACACAACAACAGTTAGGAGAGATGGCCAGACCCCAGCAGACCCAGCGCAAGCGCGTGGGAAGCGTCCCGCGTCTTCCCGTTGATGTTGTAGCTGCTATAGCTGCAGAGGTAGATCTATTGTAGATCAGACCATCTACTTTTGAGAATCAATTATGTATAATTATAACTTGTGGCAGATAATGGCAATTAACTGTAAATTTATCAAGTAATCATTTTGGGTTGTAATAACTTTTAAATCGTGGATTCAAAGACTTGTACTTATTTAAATTTCATCTCTGAGACTATAACGGGTTGTGGTGTGTGTTAGTGTGGGGTCACAGCATAAGGTTATTTATTATTAATTAAGTGAAGTGATATTGTGGAAAGAAAGACCGTGACGACCCGGATCCCCGACCCCGGATCTGGGGGTGTTACAGAAATGGTATCAGAGCTAAGCGTTATAAACCTCAGAGATGATGGGACGTAAAGATAATAAGTTCACTAAGATAATAAGAACTCTTGCCAAGTTCATAGTCGGACTACCTAACGTAGTACTGACAGTTAAAACCCTTATGGGAACCCTTATAAATGTAGCGATAGAAGCGTAGTTCGTTATCGTATAGAGTAGCGGGACTCCCAACCCTGAGGTTGAGGAGCAACAGCGCGATGATATTTTATTACTAATTGGAGATCGGATTGTGGATCCGATAGAGTGTCCTAATGCAGGACCGGATGATGTTGATATTAAGGATGTTGTCCTAGAAGGGATAGTTGCTGAGGAGGATCCCATGGAGGATCCTGACAAGAATGGATAAAGGGCCACTGATGAATTGATGACCATGGTTAGGTCAACTACCAGAGGTAGGATTGGTCGATCACTACCGGAGGTTCGTTCAAATTTGTAAAGATAGTAGCCCCCTTTAACGCGGCTTACTCATAAGACTGAGAAGTTCGAATAGACAGAGAAATGCGAGAACAGCTTTTAAGAACTGAAGCAAAGGTTGGTGACGGCCCCTATGTTGGCGTTGCCGGATGGAAAAAGGAGATTTTGTGATTTGTAAGTGACGCTTCGCATAAGGAATTAGGGTGCTTCTTAGCGCAGCAAGATAATCGCGTCTGCGTCAAGACAATTAAGGTAATATGAAATTCGATATCCCCGCCCATGAGCTTAGGCTCGTTGCAATAGTTTTACCCTAAAGATTGGAGGCACTACTTGTATGGAGAGAAGTGCGAGAATTACCTAAGCCATAAGTGCTCTAGTACATTTTCACGTCACAAAGAGCTCAACATATGCCAGAAGAGGCAGTTAGAGCTAACCAAGAATAATGATTGGGAGATTCTTTATCATTCGGGGAAAGCCAATATGGTGGCTGATGCCCTTAGTAAAAAGGAGAGACTCAAGATGATAATGCCTTTTGGAGAGTTTATAAGAGATTTTGAGAAAATGGAAATAGAAGTGAAGGTAACCGGAGCCGGTACCGAAAAGCTGTTTGAGATTGCAATACAGCCCGAATTATTGGAAAAGATCATATTGTGCCAGAAAAAGTTATGAATGAAGGTAGAGAGCCAACAATTAGATAAAAGATTAATATCGAGAAAGATGATAAGGGAATAATGAGGTATTCCTATAGAATTTGGGTTCCGAAAGTTCAAGAGTGTAAGGATGAGAACTTAGATGAGAGCCATAGTTGAGGAATAAGATTTAGAGCAAACCCTGAACGCGATAGTCAGGGAGGTCGCCATCAAGATAGAAGGAACCCATGACATAATGGAGTGGAAAATGAGGATTTTAAATTAAAAGATGACCCCGATTATGGGGAGTAGGATGAAACATTTCATAATAAGGAAACAGAAAGTCGAGTAAGGAAAGGAGACCCGAGACGGTACTCCTATACGGCAATTCATAGACCTGTCTAGACAGAACTTAGACTATTATCCCCAACCACCACTCTGAGGAGACAGTGCGGTGAGAAATTCTTTCATGTCCTTTAAGTCGCTAAGCTCTCAGAGTTCCAAGGAACAAGCTGACCCAGTCGAGGCAAGAGCCTGGCTAAAGGAAATAGATGAATCATTTGAGATTCTAAATGATTGACGAACCACAAAAGACTGTTTTGTCACTTACCCTCCTAAGAGAGAGACCACCCGCTGGTGAAAGGCCAAGGAAGGCACGGAGCAAGAGATTATAATAAACTGATTAAAGTTCAGCCAATTGTTTTCGGGATCGTAATTCCCAAGGTTATGGAATAGTGTAAAAGCTTTAGAGCCAGAACAAAGGCAGACGAGTATGATGAATTATGAATCTAAGCTGTAAAAGTTGTTAAGATTCGTTCTGAAGACGCGAATCCAGAATGACGGGATATTTGAAATCAATGCTTATGTTGTGTTGGTTCATGAAATAATGATAAGAGAAAGGAAAATAAAAAGGAATTGAAGTGGAAAGGAATAAAAAGGCAACAGAGTTTGAGGAATGATAAGGGAGTTGGGTATGAGGAAACCCTAAAGACTCCTATTAATAGAAATAGAAAAGTATATGATCGCTAGGATGAGGGTGATTCACCATGAGTTAAAGTTGACGGTTGAAGGCATAAGAGATGCATATAGTTTATCCCCTGTAAGTTGGGAGGATTCGAGGAAACCTTGAGATAATTCGAAGGATAAATAATGAGACGCGGATAGACTAAGGGGATAAGAAAGTAAGAAATTAAGAAAATTGGATGAAGGAAGTGACCTTCAAGAAGGTGAAGTGTAAGACCGGTGGCATGATACCCAGAAAGGGAGACGCCAGATATGAAAGATATCCCAACATTGAGGTGACTGTTGAGATAAACAACAAAAGTAAATAAGGAATTATTAAGAAGAAGTTCACGTTGAACACGACCAATATCTTCCAGAACATCCATGTTATCGTTACCAGATTAGGCAAGAAAAGCGGATAACCGTTGTTATCTTTTGGAGGCCATTTTGATTAACCTCATTTTGTATACAGATGTTATTGTGAAATTAGGCATTTACTATCGAGGTGGGAATGATTGAATAAGATACCCATATCAGGGATATATGACTTTATTTATCCATGGAAGGATGCTTGTACCTTTTTAAAGGTGGAATTAAGGATAGAACATCGGTAACTTAAAACGAATCCTAGGGGAATGCATAAAGGTTGGCATTTCACCCTTAATAGGGATAGTATGAGTTTTGACAGTATGAATTGGAAAGGATTAAGGTAATAATAACCTTTAAGGATCAGTGGAGAAATTCTTCAGAAGTATATAGACAATGGTTCTACTATTAGTAAATGGTATTGTGATATGCCCTGTATCTAGGGAATACAGGAGGAACGATTGAAGGATAACCTTAGAGGTTTTATAAGGAAAAAGGTAATATTCAAAATTCTCAAGAATGGAAATGGGGATAAAGGAAATATGACGTAATTATAATGATGCCAAGTGGGGCACGTGTTAAACCACGAGAAAGTATGGATCAAACCAGTAAAGGTTGAAATTGTTCTAGGCAATTAGGACTTAAGATAAAAGATGTTCTAAGTATAGTTGAGAGTCAGTCGTGACAGTGATTAACCTCTAAAGACTGAGGCAATAACTTATGGAAAAATGGTGATTTTTTTTTTATTCATCAGATTTTAAGGAATACATCTTCACATAAGCTGTGATTGAAATAAGGTGGAAAAATTTATTTGGAGGTGGTTAAAATGACATTGACTGTAAGGAAATTGTACTATCAGGAAAGGCCAAAGAGGTGGCCGACACTTTAAAGGTAAGAGGATAATTATAGGCACTTGTGCCAAAGGAATACAGTGATGATGGTTAAAACTGTGAAGGTTGTATTATGGTTTGGAAGATTGACATTCCTTCTGATGACTGTGCAATACCCAACCGTAATAGTAGTTAGTAAAGGTTTAATTCGTGTAATCGCCATGAGCGGGCTATCTATCTCAGAAGATACTATCTTGAGATAAGCCAGGACCATAGTTCAAAAAGGACTAAACAAACCTTTGAGTTAAGTCTTCTATTGAAGGCATATGATTAAGAATGGTATTAACCTGCTATCGTTGCTTTGAGCGAAACTCTTCTGCAAATTTTATCTGCTTCATGTCATGAAAGTACGTCAGAGTTTGGAGTGTTCTTCATGAATTGTGATTGGTGGTTATGTTAACTCCTTAGGAGAATTAGATACGAGATGTATGGACTCCGTATGGTTAGTTATTAAGACTTCATGGAAAATGAATGACTACAGTAGGTCAGTGGTGGACCATAGTAAGGCAGTAATGATTCTGCGATTAATGAGCTGATTACAACCGTGAGAGTTGTATTGGAATGGGTGTTGAGATTGAGTACCACTAATCGGGTAGTGGTAGTGTATAAGTTATCATTGATAGACTAATTAAGTAGAGTATCTACCTAGTGAATAATTATTCTTTCTTATCAATAGAGAGTCGTATTATTATATGGGGAAGGTTGCGGTGCAAGCATAGAATTCAAGTAACGATGATGTCTAGAATGAGATCCCAGATTCGATTTTCGATGTCGAGGGAGTTTCAAAGGTGATTATGTATAAGCTCAAGGAAGAGTGTGGGTCCATAGAATGATGGACGGGATAGCGAAAATATTTAGGCATGGGAAATACGAGGCTATAATGCTTGATGCTGATATAAATACGTATATGTTTTGTTCTCCTATGACAAACCTCTATAGTTCAGAGGTAGGTTCCAAGCCAGATATTTTGTGGCAGTATATTTTTTTTCATATATACAATTCTCTTCAATTCGTTCTTTTCTCTTCTTTTCATTTCATGTAAGCTGAGAAGAACAACCCTTCCAGAAGGGGAGGTATTGCCGAATGACTATCTATCTGTGTGATAGAAGCCGAGTAGGATACCAGCTATTGTTTAATTGCTTGTCAAGTACTAAAGGCTGGCCACCTTTTGTACTAACTATGCAATATAACAAGTGTTCATGATCATAGTGATCTCTCAACAAATTCCTTTATTTCTATTTGATTGATCAAATTTTGGAAAATAGAAACAACTGAAAAAGGAGTAATAAAGTGGTGGTAGTATGCGGAATGGGAACACATTCGTGATACTAAGGTTGACGTGGTTATTAAAAGGTTATAGAACGCTAACGAGCAAAAGTATAACCAGTATAATATTAGGAACGGAAGGTAGTAGCGATTACGAACTGGAAAAGAATGGGTATTGAGAAGCAGAAGCTCTAATGATAAAAGCTATAATGAGAGTCTGTGCAATAGACTTGAAAGAATTTGGAATGATCACTTAATTCGGATTGAGTTATCTTACGACAATAGATCATATGTCATTATCGAGATGTCGCCTTATGAGATCCTTGAGGGAAGATAATGTCGATCTCCCTTATGTTAGGATGAAGTTGTAGAGCGCAAGATGCTCGGACCCGCAGTAGTCCAAAGGACCAAGGATATGATAGATCTAATCAGAGGACGGCTGGTAGTAGCCCAAGATGGACATGATAAGTATGTTGATTTGACACGAAAGGATAAAGAGTATGAAATAGGGGACCTAGTAATGTTATAGGTATCCCTTGGAAAGGATTGATGAGGTTCGGAAAGAAAGGAAAGCTAAGTCTACAATTTGTTGGACCCTTGGATATATTAAGACGTTTGGGAAGTTAGCATATAAGCTAGCCCTAACCCCGAATATGTAGCAAGTTCATAACGTGTTCCACGTATCAATGTTAAGGAAGTGTAATTCGGATGCCAGTCAAATAGGGGCATATGAGCGCATAGATATGCAACCCGACGTAACCTATATGGAGCAACCAGGAAGGGTTATAGAGTGAAAAGGAACAAGTGCTTAGGAGAAGGATTATCAAACTAGGCAGAGTTTGGTGGTAGAACCACAATGTGGAAAATTGACTCGAGAGTTAGAAAGTGTAATGCTAAGAAAGTATCCCCATTTGTTTTCTATCTGATTCCGGGACGGAATCCTTTAAAGGAGGGGAGACTGTAATAACCCCAATTTTTGAGAAATTTTGAAACGCTTATGAATAGTGTTTTTGCTGAACGAGAAAACTTTTCATGCCACGCTATGTAGGGGTTCTGTTATTGATCTTATGGGATATTATTAGTACTCTATGTGGTATATAAGTGTATGTAAAGATCGTCAGAATCCAATTCCGAACACTTTGATTTTTCCCGGAAATCCACAAGATACGGAGAGAATTGAGTATAAGGTAACAGGATAAAAAGGATTGAAATTAAAGGATTATAGGAGAGGATCATAAAAGGAATATAATATATTGAGAAAGGTTAAGGGAACCTAAGTAATAAGATCCCGGGTATGATCCCTCAAACGATAAACGAGAACGAAAGATAAGCGAACCGTAAAACAAATAAGTGACCAAGAGACAAGCTTGTACAAGAAGCCAGGGATTGTGACATCATCAAACCACAAGGTGTGGACAAGTGGGAGCATAATGACATGTGCAAGGTGACACAAGCATGACATAGAAGGGAATGAAGTGTGGTTGAATTATAACCACACAAAATCAAGGTTAATTAAGTCATTAACCAAAAACAACACAAAAATCAACCAACCAAGCAAATCATTTCATTTTCATCAAACAAAACACAAAAATATCTTCTTCCCAAGCTAGCTCTCGGCCCATTTCTTAAAATTTGAAGATCCAAGCTCCACCACTTACTATTTAGCAAGGTAATTATCTAAGCTTCCCCATGGATAGTTACATACTTCCTATAAGTTTAAGCTTCTAATTCCAAGCCAATCTTTTTCTATAAATCAAGGAAGAAGATGGTGAATAGTAACCTTCAAGAAATAACTTTAGTTTTCTTGAATTTTTATGAAAGATTAAGGTTATACAAGCAAGGATCAAGGTTCTTTTAGGCATTCAAAGCTCTTGGGTTTGTGTTAGGAAGCTTCAAGGAGGTATAAACAACTTTCACCTTTAACTTATAGTTTGAACTTTGAGTTTTGATGAGTTTATGGATGGATTAATGTATATATAGAAATATCCATGTATGAATAGCAAGATCCATGTATGATAGATGGTTTGGTTGGATTTGTGGTGATTTTGGATATGAATCTTGGTTAATGGTTAATGAATCTTAAGTTATGGTTAGTAGATCATGTTTGTGGTTGAATAAGTTGGAAAACCTTGAGATTATGGACTGACCTTGCCTTGATATAAGTTGTGTTTGAGGTATTGATGATGGTTGGGTGGTTTGTAGTGAATTGGTAAAGAATTGGAGTGGTATAAATATTGGTAATCGCGTAAACATAGCCGTCGTAACGTCCGATTTTCTTTAGACTGTTTTTGTGCATAACATTAGGACCCGAGGACCCCCTGCTAGATTGTGACCACTGCCATGTTTAGGTAGCTCATGTTACGAGCTTCGTTTTGATATGTAGTTCGTTCGATTCCGATGCACGGTTTAGGAGAAACGACCGTTTCAAGTAACGGCGTTTCGCGAACGAAACTTTTTCCCTCGCCTTACTTTGAAACATAGGTTAAAGACCAAAAAGGGTTAATTAATGTATGAAACATTTATGGTAAGTGTGTTAGGCAGTTGGTAAGACATTCGCGAAGGAATCGCTTTAAAACTCGTAAAGGTTAAATTATTAAAAATGGTGGAGCCGAGGGTACCCGAGTGACTTAAGCGAATCAGTAAGCGCAGAATAAGCGTTAGAGTCTAAGTTAGTTAAAGTATAGATTTACAAGTGACTTTGGTTTAATTCCAACTTACTTGTTGTTTATAGGTTACCAGACTCGTCCCGAGCCATTCGTAACCCCAGTCGCTCAGGCAAGTATTCTATCCGTTATACTGTTGTTGTGATGTATATATGTATATGCATTATCTTGCGATAGATGCATGATGTTTATATTAGCAAATGTTGCGATATATTGTAGCATGTGATATGGTATATATGCATGCCTGTTTCATATTCTTGAAATATATATCTGTTGGTTCAAATGCTTATTCGTTGCATAATACCTATGCTAGAGATAAGCGGTATTTGCGTATACCCTTAGTATAGGGACCCAAAGGTGAAAATATTTTCTAAAACCGGGAGTCGAGGATCCCGAGTAGATTTTGTATATATATGGATATGGATATATATATATATATATATATATATATTTATTATATATGGTTATAGTTTTCCAAACTATTAATCGAATAAGGTTTATTCGATAACTTTAAACTTTATTTATTATTGAATATTATTTCGAATATCATTCGAGGGCTTATGACTCTTTTATATTATTTATTGAATATTATTTGAATATTCATTCGAGGACTTATGACTCCTTTTATTTATTTATTGAATATTATTTGAATATTCATTTGAGGATGTATGACTCCTTTATTTTATTTAATGAATATTATTTATAATATTCATTCGAGGTATTATGACTCAGCGTATTTTATTTATTGAATATTATCTGAATACTCATTTGAGGATCTATGACTCCGATTATTTGCTGAGGTATATTCTTTATTTTATTAAAGAATAAGGTGTAAATAATCAAACTTATTTTCGGTTATTCAAATAAAGATAATACTTTTATATAAGTATATCTTTGGTTATTTAATATTCGTTTTAAGTATAAGTTTTAAAACTTCTACTTCAATTATTTTTATAAAGATTATTCTTTATGGGAATATTAATTAAAATAATAATATTCAGTCATTTTCTAAAATATTCTGGGGACTGATTTACTTCATTAAATCAGCCTTACTCCAAACACTCTTTAAAGTGTTTTCGAGTCTTCAAAATGATTTTTAAAAGTCAGAGCGGATCCCAAAACTCATTTTTATATTTAAGATCTTCCTTTTAAGGGGATTTAAATACTCGCTCAAAACCTGGGGAATCCGGCTCTGTGGTGTATTTTATATTCGCAACAAGGTTGCAGATTTGGTAAATGAATTGATTACTTGCCCAACGTTCGGGAAGTAAGCCCCTCTCATTGAGTCGGCATAAGCGACAGGCCGGGGTACGGTCTATTATTGTGTAAGTGGCTCAGTGGGAGTCCATCAAATGCATAAGTGGCTGAGTGGCAGTCCAGCATAGGTCTTAATTATGACCAGGGTGATGACCAGTGGGGAATTCGTCCATCTACTAGTAGAAAAGGTTACTTATTGGTATCTTTGCCTGATCAGCGAGATATCGGGTTTATGCCAAAATTCTTTTCCTTTCCAAAGTTCATTGGATGTTTTCAAACTCTGTTCATACTTTACATAACAGAGGTTCCAGGAAATGTTTAAGAGATATATATATGTGGATATATATATATCGGGACTAAATAAAGTATCTCGTAACTTTATTTCATTCAATAATATTTCAAAGATTGAATCTATTCAAATCTTGTCTTGTAGTCTCATCTATGTGATGAACTTTTGAAACTGATTATAACTTGAACTGGTGGTAGTTCAAGTAGTATTGGGAAAGATATAAGTATATTGGGGTATTTGGTAACCTCATCTTTTAAACTTATATCTAATTAATAATTGTCTTATGAATGACAAAGATTTTCAGAAAAACGTTGAGACAAGGTTAGATATATGAGATCACCTTGCAACGATATTTTTTTATACAGTTATACACTGGGACTTTTGTGTATATTATGCATGGAAGAGGACTTCCAATATTTTGAAAAGTATATATGTATATATACTGAATATTTTGCGACTTCATCGCATTAAGATATCAAACTTGGTTCATTTCTTTTGACCAAGACTTTCATGAGTATTATGAGTAGGCTCATATATTGTAAATCATTATACATATTATTTTGGTGGGCTTGCTGCTCACCCTTGCTTTATTTCTTCATCACACAACAACAGTTAGGAGAGATGGCCAGACTCCAGCAGACCCAGCGCAAGCGCGTGGGAAGCGTCCCGCGTCTTCCCGTTGATGTTGTAGCTGCTATAGCTGCAGAGGTAGATCTATTGTAGATCAGACCATCTACTTTTGAGAATCAATTATGTATAATTATAACTTGTGGCAGATAATGGCAATTAACTGTAAATTTATCAAGTAATCATTTTGGGTTGTAATAACTTTTAAATTAGTGGATTCAAAGACTTGTACTTATTTAAATTTCATCTCTGAGACTATAACGGGTTGTGGTGTGTGTTAGTGTGGGGTCACAGCATAAGGTTCATTTATTATTAATTAAGTGAAGTGATATTGTGGAAAGAAAGACCGTGACGACCCGGATCCCCGACCCCGGATCTGGGGGTGTTACAGGAACCACTGGCTTGTATCGAGTTCTCAACTTGAGCAATGTTCAGGGCCCTTTATAGCAGAGCTGGGAGAAATAGGTTGGTTGAGGGGGCCAGAGAGGAAGGTCAGCTCATGTTGGAAGTCCTTCGAGCCTCGCTACTCAGCTGGATATTGGTTTAGAAGAGATAAAGTAGCTAAAGAGCTAGTCGGGCTGAGGGATGAACGAGCCGGACTCGAAGAATAGTGGGACAATCCATAGGAGTGAGCTGAAGATGCACTTGACATCTGTAAAAGATGGTGAATATTAGAGTGTGGCCCTGAAAAAGTAAAAATAAGTATGGGGTCGCACCTAAGTATCCTCATGTCATACACGGGGTCGCGCCTAAATGTCCATGCGAATAGACCGGCTCGCATCGTAGTCTGTGATTATGTGGGAGCTCGCATCGAGTAGGTGGTGTGTGCTCGCATGGTGCATATGAACAAACAAGAATGAGAATGAATGTTTTTGGATAAAAGGGGTACCTTGGGATGATTCGAAAGATGATCCTGATGAATCTATTCCCAGTGTAATATCTCCGTTGGTAGACGGTTCTTGTGGTGATGATAGTTTTTGCCGTCCTAGATCCTTGAGGAAAATGGGCAGCAGTTTGTTAAGTGTTCTTGAAAATATGAGAAATGAAATGAGAATCTCGCATATTTATAGGGGATATGAGAGAGAAAGTGGAAGCGACACATGGTATCATTTCAGAGGATGACAGGAATGCCTACGCCAGCTGTCCTACAGCTATCAAGGGTTTAAAACTCATGACCATTGGAAGGCATGTGAGGCGGCTGTGTGCAACCTCGTGGGCTCTCACTCGCAGGGTTAGAAATTCTAATGTTAGAAAATTTCTAGAATCAAGACGCGACCAGAAATTTGGGGGTAGTTGTTATGCCCGCTTTCGGTCATGGGCACTAAGCAGGTCCCTATGGGTGCATTAGAGAATTGGGCTCACATATATGAGCCAGAATTATGGATTCATATGTGGGTTGGGCTAGCACATGCAGGCTGAGCTCCCATTTGCAAGCTGGATCCCCATGTGCGAGCTGGACCCCCAAGTGCGAGCTGGGCTCGCACATACGAGTTGGGCTCGTGAGCTAACATCAACTCATAATCAGGGTTGGTGGGAGGCCTGCCCCTCATATGTGAGATGAGCTCAGGAGACTATATGCGTGCTAGACTCATGTGCTTGTATGCGAGCTGGGCCCATAAGCCCACATCTTATGGAAAATACAGGAAACATCTTATTTATTGATTTAGGGAAAAGGTGGTACGGGCTGAGGCGACCAGGATGGCCCGCATTAGAAGAATTTTTGTGTAGCATGGAAAGTGGCACATAGATGACTGAGTTGCTCATAAATTTTAGAGCCGATATGGGATATTCCTGCAATCACGGGAAGAAATACGGAGATGGGAGGTTGTAGGAAGCGTATGGAACTGGTCTAGATTTATGTGACTAATTGGTTGAATGCCTGACTTTATCATGGGCTTGGGCTGCATGGGCCGAAGAACCCTAACCCTAGCCTATGTGACTTGTTCCCCAAGAACTACATGAGGCTTGATCCCTATAAAAATGGTACGTCGGCACTTGTATGAGACATGAGTCAGCACTTGATAGAGGATAATAAAAACCCTATTCTTTCTTGAGGAGTCAACATATAAGCTCAGCCGCCACCATATACAACCTTCCTCCGCCTTTAAACACCATCCTTGATCTTTGTTCCGACCATCAACCTCCACAATACTCTTATATAAAACTCTCCCTATAACATTCATCAACAACTAGGTTCTTAATTTATCGATGATATTTGGTTCTTAACTAACTCTTACATGGCAATTTAATCATATTGTCAAATTTCTTAGTTGTGATTTGTTGTTTTTTTTTCCCAGAAAAAGAGGAAAAAAGGTTTTAGACAGTGCAACAGAAAATGGGATGTTGGTTGAAGGAAATTTGAAGTCAAAGTCGCTGAAGTACAACTTACATAATAATGGTTGCAAGAGGGATTTCCAGATGCGGATGAAGACTTCTGGAGCAGTACTTATCATAAAGAAGGACTACTAACCTAGCGATAAACTGATTATGGAAATAGCATATCTTTTACGAGTGTTGCAGATCGTCAACTACATTCCAGGAGTTCAACGAGAACTAGCATTAAACAACTAAGAAAAATAGAAATGAATAAGCTTCCTTGAACAAGGCATGCACCTATGAGTTTTATTTACAACTATAACTTGACAAAGAAACAAATTTTACTTAACCATTATAAGTTAGAACATTAAAGTCTCTCTTGTTATTGTTGCTCTCTATTATGATGTGCTTAAACATTTACGTCAAGCTTTGAATTTCCGAGATGAATAGCTTGATTGACATATTATGATAATTTGATCAGTTAATGTCAACAATTATATTTCCTATGAACTTGGCAGGGAACAACATCACTGAACTTGACAGGTAAACCTAAATTAAGGAATGAAATGCTTTATTTGTTAATATTTCAGCTAAAGATGTTGGTTGGACATTGTAAGTTTTTTGTTTCTTTTTTCCCCTCAAATATAAAAAACTTAACTCTTAACTTCTAAATATTTGGGGTTTAGTATATATAGAACTAGGATTATGCTTTTCAAATTTAGTGGTGCTTTCTATAGTGTATTCAGTTGGAAATTTATTTAATCTAAACATGTTTTAAATATGTAAAATAATTATTATAGTTACTGGTTTGGTGGGTTTTAGAGTAAGTCGTTGGGTTATTTGAATAAGCCGTGGGATAGTAGCGTAATTATAGGATCAAAATATTAGTGGAGTTTGTTATTAGTGATTCCTAATTTATATCAATCTTTCTGTATGTTCTTTATATGTTTTCTTTGTATGCTATTTTTCATTAATGAGAATCACAGAGTTTATTCTCTACCTAGCTATATACATACAGGCGTGAGTGTGTATTCAAATCTACTGCATATTCTCTACACTTGGTATCAGAGCAACACCAAGCAATCACCTAATCAAAACCTAGTTAACCTACCTGATGGAATCGAGCAAACCGAAGGAGAGTCCTTTTGGGCTGAGTTATCCGATGTTAAAAAAACAAACTCTCACGGCATGGGCTCTAAAAATGAGTGTTTTTATACCACCATATGGCATGTGTGATGCGGTTGAAAATAAGGATGCTAAGGCAGTGGTGGAAGACAAGGTTGAAAAATGGCGTTGACGGACATTTATCAAGGGGTTCCTGAACCTCTACTATTATCTATTGCACATAAGAGGATGTCCAAGGAAGCATGGAACATTGTCAAAACTATGTACTTGGGGTAGATAAGGTGAAGAAGGCAAGAGCACAGACCCTCAAGTGCGAGTTTGAGGTGCTGAACATGGAAGAGACCGATCAGCTAGATAAATTATATTTAAACCATTGGGTGAGAAGGTATAAGAGGCATACGTTGTGAAAAAGCTACTTAGAGCATCCCCTTCAAATTTTTTACAAATTGCATCTGCTATAGAACAATTTAGAAATTTAGAGGCGATGTCGCTAGAAGAAGTCATTGGTCCGTTGAAAGCTCATGAAGAGAGACTAAGAGGACAGACCGAAACAAGCCAAAGACAACTTATGCTGACTGAAGAGGAGTGGAGGAGAAAGGATGCCAATGAGGGAAAATTATTATTGACCCAAGAGGAAAGGTTACAAAGAACCAATATGGATGGGACTCGGGAAAGTACAGAGAATCGCGTCAAATTTGACAGGAATAAAGTGAGAAGCTTCAATTGCCAGGCATATGGTCACTTTGCAGTGGAATATCGCAAAGCACGCAGGGAGAGGGATGCACAGAAGGTAGTGAACTTATCTCATATCCAAGATGATGAACCGGCTTTACTGATCGCTGAGGTGGGAAAGACTGGAGTGGACCAAATTTTATTAAAGGAACAAAGGGTGATTCCAAAGTTGTGAAGTAAATGAAGAAGAACATAAGGAATCGCAAGTTTGGTACCTCAACAACGGCGCCAGTAACCACATGACTAGACATCGTGAGAAATTTAAGGGCTGGACGAACGAGTCACTAGCCTGGTAAAATTAGGGGATGGATCCACTATGAATATCCAGGGAAAGGGGACTGTCTCGTTCAGATGTAAAAATGGAGAAGAAAGAACCCTGCATGAGGTATACTTCATTCTCACTTTATATAAAAACATCATAAGTTTGGGACAATTGTTTGAGGCTGGTAACAAAGTGGTGCTGGAAGGCGATTATTTGTGGGTGTGTGAGGAAGGAGGCTGACTTTTACTAGCTACATTCGCGCGTACCGCTCTCGAGGCCTCAGATCCATCCTCCGATCCTAGCCAAAGGTTGCAATGGAATAACCTTATCGGTGGCGAGATCATGCATATCGTGGGCTCCTTGATTGAAGATATCATCCAAAATACGAAAGCTCGTGTTGCGGAGGTATAATTTTGACCTTCTTGTTTATTTATTGTTTTCATTCACATGTAAATTTTGTTTCTTCTTTTTAACTAGTTTAATTAAACTTGTGTATCTAGGAAAATAATCGCGTGCTATGGAAGTCGATAAGGATTATATGCCCGAGGATGAGACCTCCAATGATGAGGACTTTGATGATGGCGGCGGTGATGGCGGCGGTGATGACGGCGGTGATGGCGGTAGATTGTCTGATGTTGATTTGTTGGATTAGTTTTATTGATCGGTTTAAGACTATTGTAATTTGATTGTTATGGCATGTAATATAATACGTTGTGATGGTTTGATACTTTGTCGGTTATTTAGGATTGCTTATAATGATGTAATGATACGGTTTAATCCTCCGGTTATCGGAGTTTGTGAATGTTTGTGGTGGATTTAATTACTATTGTTTAATTATGAAATTTACTAGTTTTTGCGAATAATTTTGAGTAGATAGTTTAATGATTATCATTATTTTTTTTTGGTTGTTTGTTTGTTTGGTTGTGATTGGATTGGATTTGTGTATTGATTTGGTTTGGTATGCAGGGGCTGCAGAAAAACCTGCAATTTTTTTAAAATCAGACCTTAAAACCGACCGACAATAGGCATAGCCGAACACTTTTGACCATCACAAAACCCAGAAAACCGACCGTCAGGTGAAATAATCGACCACCTTCTTCATAAAACTGACCGTCTTCTTTAGAGGGTGGTCGGTTTTATGACGGTCGGTTATGACATTTAAGTCAGCTTCTGGTGAAAAACCGACCGATGTGCACACATTGACCACGGTCGGTTATGAGTTCCAGTCAACATTTTAAAAATTGACATAACCGACCACCAACGGTCGGTTATGACTCAGTGACGTGGCGACACGTGTGCACACGTGTACACAGTGACCCCATATTTTAGTAAAATGCCCAGGCACTTAACCAACCACTGTATTGGTCAGTTATGAGGGTTAAACCGGACTAAAAGTCATAACCGACAAGGTTAGAACCGACCACGGCCTATGGTCGGTTATGACCCTTGTAACCGACCGTTTTGCCTCTTAATCGACCGTTTTTTACGGTCGGTTTTATCCTTTTTTCTTGTAGTGATGCATATAAAATCCAAATTTATTCATAAAATTTTCTAGTGAGTCTGTTCGAGTCTATGAATACATAGATTTTAGGAAAAAATCCTATATAAAGTCATGGAATATGTCATTTGATATTTTCCCCAAATGCATGAGTACGAACTCATGTGTTCTTTCCTAAATGTGTGTAAGTAAGAATCTTCGCCTATATCATGGTCTTGTATAAGAATTTAATGATTTTTTTCATTAAATTGTTATCAAGAGCTAGATATTGCGTTTATATTTTTGTGATATCGATTGAGGCAAGCTAGTCTGGTATATAAAAGTGAACTCAATGACGATAAAAATTTATTTGAAAAAATGTGAGATCCTTGTTTACTCCAAAGGAAAACGTGACTAAAGTTATACGACAGGCAAAGAAAGTGAATTTTATGACCAATAAAGTTTGTGTGACAAAAACGTTCATGGGTCGATAATCTTTTGCTGACGAAGAAATTATGTTTGGAAAAGAAGTCTTATAAAGAACGAAGAAAAGTCTCCCCAGATCCAAATATATAAAATATTGAACTGCTACCGGAATAGTTAAAATTAAGCGTGGGTGTTGAAATTATAATTTCAACTAGTGAGACATGCATTACCAATTTTTAGATTCATCTAAATACATCTTAGATAATTTATAGGTACATGTTTTTTATTTTTCTATATGTGTGAGTAAGAATTAATATCTTTGTCCAATATTTCTTCTTTTGTGTGAGTTTAAGTAAAATTCTCTCTTTCAACAATTATAAATTTGTTAATATAATTAATATAAAAAAAATGTTAATAAAGTGTTGGAATGTATCAAACTCACAAACAAAGTATTGTCTTTCCGAAAATTGGCTTAGGAAAATGACTCTTTGCTTTAGGCCGACATTCATAATTTTTTTTAATTAAAGAAAAGCCACTAAGGCATTTATTCTATTGTAGTCCATAAAATATCAATATTCCAAAAATCGGCAAATTTAAACGAATATCGAGGTGAGTATTCAGTCATCAGGGTGAATCGATTCGAATATAAGGAAGTACTCATATGCTAAAAACGTGTACTCATATGTCGAGATGACCAGTCTCATAAAATAGATACACTCAACAATTATGTTCTGCTTGACAGACAATATATTACTGAAATTATGAAGGACGACACAGTATCTGATTTATGGTTGAAGCTTTAAAGTCTCTACATGAAAAAGTTTTTAAAAAATAAGTTGCTTCTCAAGCAACTCTATTTAGTCTGCGAATACAGGAAGGTATACCTCTTTTAGATAACTTAGATCGGTTCAACATAATTTTATTAGAATTGTGTAATATTGATGTTAAAGTTGAAGATGAGGACGTTGATGTAATTCTATTAGTTTCAATAAAGCAGCAATTTTTTTCTCTCAAGACAGCACAAGTTTCCATCTATGAATCTGGATTGGTCTCTACATACCAGGCCTGGATTTGGGGATAAGGGAGCAACAATTTTTTCTCAAGGAAACCAAATTTTCTCTACTTGAGTCCAGATTGGTCTTTACATGCCTGACATACCTGACCCGGATTGGGGGCAAGAGAGAAGCAAATTTTTCTTAAGGCAACCAAATTTTCTCTACTTGAATATAGATTGGTCTCTACATACCCAACCCGAATTGGGGGTAAGAAAATGACAAATTTTTCTCTCAAGCCAACTCAATTTTCCATTCTTGAATCCGGATTGATCTCTACATACCCACCCCAGATTGGGGGTAAGAAAGCAGCAAATGTTTCTCAAGAAAACAAAAACTTGAGAATATTTTTCTCTACTCCTCATTCAGAAAATCTGCATAAGGGAGTGGAGGCAAATGATAGGGTATAAACATCCCATCTACGGTTTAACCCTGCTCTAAGTTAGCCACACTCAGCAAGAGTCCAGCCCAATTCAGGGGTGAGCCAGGATAATGGGATGAGCCAGGGTCCAACCCAATTCAGGAACAAGTCAATTTTACAGCCCCATAAGATGGAAGCCCAATATGCCAGAATACGTGAGACACAAGTCTAGGCACGTGACAATTACTTTTATCAAAAACCAATAATTAGAATGATCAAGGTACGCTTCAATACGCCCTCGGCATATTCTAAGGTTGTCCTTGTATAGACACCAGTACTAGAATTCTGTCAATAGACATCGGTCCTTAGATATCGGTTGCTCGGACGACCGATGTTAAAGTTCATTTAGACATCGGTTATTTTAAAACCGATGTTACTTATTATTTTAGACATCGGTCTAGAAAATAACCGATGTTTATACTTATTTTTCCAAAATGAAAAATGTTAGTTAGACATCAGTTTTCAATATAATCGATGTCTTTGTTCTATAGACATCGGTTGTATTTTATAATCGTTGTCGATGGTTAACCGATGTCTATGTTTTATAGACATCGATTGTATTTTACAACCGTTGTCGATCGTTAACTTAAAAAAATTAAAAAAAAATACGCGGAAACTTTTCCCGCTTTATTCCCCAAATATTCCCCCCTAACAAAAAAACTCGTTTCCCCCTAATTTTTTTCCTGTCTCTCTTCACTCTGACTCTCTCTGCTCTCTCACTCTCACACTCTCTGCTCTCTCTCTGAGCTCACTCTCTGGTTCTCTTTCCCTCTCTCTTCCATCTCTGCTTCTCCCTCTCTCTCTTCCATCTCTCTCTATCTCACACATACACCATATCAGTTTATAATAAGTATATAGATTTTAATTAAACCCCAAATTGAAGAACACCATCAGTTAATTAAAATTCATCTACGAGAAACCCTAATTTCTGAACAGGTATATTTGTTCATTTAGGGTTGTATGTTCGATTAGGTTACATTTGTTCAATTAGGGTTTGTTCATAAATTTTAATGGGTTTTTTCCTTTTTTGAACAGGTTTTGAGATTCATTGAGCCAAATAAGGTTTGTACTCTAATTTTATATTTTTTCATGAGTTGTTTTAAATATTCATCTATATATATTTACATAAATCTGCATTTGTTTGAACATAAATTAGGTTTGTGTTCTTGTGTATATATATTTAGGTTTGCCTAAATATATCAATTAGGTTTGATATTTGCATGAATTTTTCTTTTCCGGTTGATATCTTCCGATTTTTGGCCGTTTAAAGTTTTAAGTAATAGTATGTTTTTAAATTCGATTTTGTCTATTTGCAGATTATCTCATCAAGTCTTGGAATTTGACAGTGCCTGCACATTCTACTTCAAGAAGGAGGTTAGAAATTCTTATTCGTTTGCTTTTTTCCTTTTTTATGTATACATTATTTAGGAAGGGATTCACCAGTAACCGATCTGTCATTATTTATGTATACATTATTTGATTTCGATTGTTGTTTATGTATCAGATTTAGTGTATCGTTCTCTTTTAATAGATGAGATTCCATGAATGTACTAGTTGTCATTTGTGTAAAATCTTTCAATTTTTTAAGGGCATGTTTGTTATTAATTCGCGCTTGAATATGTGCACGTGTCTTGATTATGCTAGTTAAACAATGTTGACTTTCTTGGTTTTGTTTAGCATGAAGTAATTAAGCGATGCATAACATGTGATAAATATATAACACTAATTCCTAGTATTAAGTATATATTATAGCTGCATAATGAGGATAAAACATAGTATATCTATTAAAAATTAATAAATATTATATCTAATAACCAAGAAATATAGTATAGTAGAATTATGAGTATAATAAATATAAATGATATAAACTTACTCTAATATTTGATGTTGAAATGACCATCAGGTGGTTTGGTTGCTAGATTGCTGGTCATACATATTCAACATGGATAAGTCGTGGATATCGAAAGATATGGATTCTTTAGAATTTGAAATTGGCGTCGAAAAATTCTTGATTTTCGCTTAAGAAAATTATAAAGATCCTAAAAGAATTCCTTGTCCATGTGGTCGATGTGTGAATTTTAAAAAATTCTCAACCAAAATCATAAGGGGATATATCTACGATCATGGTTTTAGTTTGGGGTATGTTAGATTTGGTATGAAGAAAAATCTACTAGGAGTACTAGGTCTTCAATAGGTAGTACACGTCATGCTTCAGACCAACCTACAGAGCACTTTGTTGCATCAGAAACTGTTGAAGTTTGTGAAGCAGCTTTTAATTCGGGTAATTACGATAAGGATTCATATGATTTTCAGAGGTTTGTTGTTGATGCGGAACAACAGTTGTTTTGAGGGCAGCGAGTGCACAAAGTTAGAGTCAATGTAAAAATTGCACAACTGGAAAGTTAGGTTTGGTATTAGCGACACTGCCTTTACTGAGCTGCTCTCTTCAGTTGGCTCGATCCGTCCCAAAGATTATGTGTTGCCTCCTAACTTATATGAAGTGAAGAAAACTTTATCCGATATAGGTCTAGAGTATATAAAAATTTATTCGTGTCCCAATTATTGTATATTGTACAGGGGCATACATTCTCATGCTTCTCAGTGTCCTCATTGCAAGCTGTCACGTTGGAAAGTACGGAAGAATGGCCAACTTAGGGTCAATGTTCCAGCCAAGGTCATGTGGTATTTTCATATAATTCCAAGATTTAAACGGTTATTTAAATCTCCCTCTAGTGCTGAACTCATGACATGGCATGCAAATCAGCAAATAAATGATGACAAAATGCGACATTCGGCCGACTCTCCTTCTTGGAGGAAATCGATTACCGGTGGCCTGCCTTTGGTAGTGAATCTAGGAATATTAGATTGGTTTTATCAGTGGATGATATCAACCCACATACTAATGGGTTAGTCAATCGATATACTTGTTGGCCAGTAGTGTTGGTAACGTACAATCTTCCTCCATGGTTATGCATCAAAAGGAAGTTCATTATGTTGTCAGTTTTAGTTCCTGGTCCACATGAGCCGGGAAATAACATCGACGTCTATTTACAACCGTTGATTGATGATCTGAAAAAGCTTTGGGAAGAAGGTGAACCAAACGTTTATGATGCCTATAGTAAATCATATTTCACTCTAAAAGCAATTTTATTGTGGACTATAAATGATTTTCCAGCATATGAGAACTTGTCAGGCTGCATGAATAAGGGTTATAAGAGTTGTCCAATTTTTAGTGACGATACTGTGGCTAAATATTTAAGTCACAGTAGGAAGATGTATTTCCAAGATCATCATCGGTATTTGCCTAGGAAACACCCTTATAGGAGGCAAAAGGCATCCTTTAACGGACAGCAAGAGTTGGGGAATGCATGTCAACCCCTTTCCGGAGAAGAAGTGTTAGCGCGTCAGGAACGAATTGATTTTGTTTTAGGAAAGAGGTGAAGAAGTCGAAGAAGGTGGAATATCCTTGGAAGAAAAAATCTGTTTTCTTTGAGTTATAATATTGGAAATATCATATTTTGCCACTGTCTCGATGTTATGCACATCGATAAAAATATGTGTGATAATCTGCTTGGGATGTTATTAAATATGCAATTGTCAAAAGATAGTGAGGCGGCATGTCGTGATATGATTTATGGGTGTTAGACATAATTTAGCTCCTCAAGTAGGAGAAAAGAAGACCTATCTGCCCCTTCCCCTTTTACTTTGTCGAAGGCCGAAAAAAGAAAGTGTTGAACTCATTCTTGTTTGTGAAACTTCCCTCTAGATATGGATCAAACATAAAAAACTGTGTATCCATGTCTGATTTGAAGATATACGTGCTTAAGTCCCATGAATGCCATATCCTTCTTCAACAACCCCTCCCTGTTGTTATTCGATCCGTTCTCCCAAAACATGTTATGGTCACAATCATACGACTGTGCTTCTTTTTTAATGCTTTATGCAGCAAAGTTGTCGATGTCTCGAAACTCGATAAATTGTCGTCACATGTAATAATAACCTTATGTGATCTAGAAAAAATATTCCCTTCATCTTTTTTTGATGTAATGTTACATCTTATTGTCCACTTGGTCCTAGAAGTGCATTTATGTGGACCGATATTTTATAGATGGATGTATGCCTTCGAACGATTCAATAAAGTCCTAAGATCTGATGTGTATTCATAGCTGCATTAGTTAGAGAAATGGTCCATTAATTTGGCTCTAATGTTTATTTTTGATTTTATTGATAGGATGAATTACTCGAAAAGAAGGAGAAGGGTGAATTTGTACCATCTGGAACTGATGATGTCTTGACTACGGCACTCGAAACTCCTGAGCATTCAGGCAGGGTTCGAGGAGTTGGAGGTTTCGTCACCCCAAAAATGTTCTTTAATCTGCCGAAAGAGAGAAAACCTGCAATTACCAAGGCGGAGTTGTTGGCCCGTGATAGTGTGCTACAGGAGGAGTTGGAAAGAACAAGGCGGGAAATGGCTGAGCTCAAGTCATTGTTTACTTGATCTAATCAACAGTCTCCGAATTTTTCGGATATCGCAAGTTGCCAACCAGTTGAAGGAGAACCAAAAGCAAAAGAATTATTAGTGAATGATGATTGTCTTGCTTATGATCAACCCCCTCCATCAGAAAAGAAGGTATATTTCATAAATATTATTGTAATTATACAGTTCTTCAAATTGTTGAGTAATATATAATTTACTCCTTAATTATAGGGTCCACAAATTTGTGATCTTTCGGTGGATAACATCGAAAATAAGGTTGCTTTTGGTACTGTTTTCGAAGATGATGAAATGAATGTTTTGGTTTATGGAGTGCCCCTAAAGCCTGGATATGCTCGTGTATTGGTTGATGGACATATCCAACCAGATGCTTTAGTTCTCGTGCCTATACCTGGTGAAATTGAACATGTTCGTGAAGCCGTTGGTTCACACTTGGCATGGCCTCGAAATTTAATCAGCCTACGGATAGTTGTGGTATTTACATGTGCTTGTTGGTTGCTAAAGTTGTATAAATGTTGAAAAATAGGGGTTAATTAGGTGAATAAATGTCTACTTATATTCTTTCATTTTTTTGTAGAAAAAGCAAAGAGATATGTCACAGTCAAAGAACAAGGGTGAGGTGCATAAAATTCAACCAGAGTTCACTCACGTCAAGGTCATCAAGAAAGTGCCACGCCAATACAAGGTATTGTACAAACATGCAACGACATTTACGAAAGCCAGCGGGGAATCGATCCCTATTCCATGTGATTCTGATGTGTTTGGAGTTGAGAAGACAATATATATTGCATGAGAATTTAAAAGCATTGTTAGAGTTTGACATGATTGGACAATTTGTAATATCTGCGTATATGGCGTAAGTAATTTATTTTCGTGGCTATAGGTTCTGTTTGAATTATAGCACAACTGGTATGCTAGTAATTTTAATTTCTCCACATATGTATCGGAACCTGCATAGCACAATTAAGAGGGTTCGCAAGAATGATGATGTGGTCCTGTATGGATTTTTTGATCCTGGCGCCAACTTTAATTTGAATGCTGATTTTCAATGAAATGTTGGTAGTCGGTTGAAAGAGGGTAATCAAAATCACATATTCTTCCTGCCACATAATCATGAGTAAGTATTTTTAAATGCATATTGTAATCAATTAATTTAATTTTTTTTAGGTTTTTAGGCTATTTTTAAATATATATGACTTGTGTAAATTTATAATATTACAGTTGTCACTGCATTCTGGTCGTAATATGGGATGGGGACATTTACATTCTCAATCCTTTGCCTTATCCAACTCATTTTGATGATTTGGAAAAAGCTTTATCAGAGTAACATTATTCCTTTATTTTAGGTTATTTCATTTATTTCTTGTATTCGATATAGACTCTTGACAGTGTCATTATAATATGCAGGACAATAAAACAAGTTAATTCTCAAACAGGATGGGGAAACAAAGCTCCTAAAATCAAGAATCTTGTAGTAAGTAATTTATATTATAATTTTTGTAGTACGACAGTAATCTTGATTTAATCAGTTTGTAAAGCCAGCTTTTTTTTATTTTTATCTTAACAAGGATCCCCGAAACAGCCTGGTGTGTTGAATGTGGTTATGTGGTTATGTGGTCATGAGGTACATGAGGTACATTCATTTTTGTATGATGAATGTGGCATTTTAGATGCATTTTTTTTATGATTTCCCTTTTCGGTTTACTCAATTTTTAGTGGGCGACCAAGACTCGCAAGTCTTACACTCTAGAGGAGCTGGACCAGGTTCCCTGTGATGTTATCGACTTCATTCAAGACAAAATGTAGATTATAAATTTCCTTGCCTCACTACTGTAAATTTTGGTTTCTTAATGTACTTGATGATCGAATTTGTAAGATGCATGTTTGACAATGTGTTAGAACTATTTTCGCTATATATTTGTTGTTGGTTAGTTAATGTAAATGTTCTGAATTTTCTAGTAGATGTTTTAGGTTATTGATTGGATAAAAATTGTCGTTGGTTGAATCTGGGTTAATTGTTGGTTGATGGGGTGAAAATTGTTGGTTGGTTGGATGGAAAATTGTTGGTTGATTATATTTTACCATATGGAGTTTTCTGGTTCATAAAAATAGAGATGCTCGGTTTAATTATAATAGAAACCGACATCACATTGTTATTAGAACCGATGTTAAAAAACCATAAATAATATCAGTTTACACATATAAAAGCAATGTCTTAAAATCACAAAGACATCAGAAAAATAAAATATTCGATGTTAATAAAGGAATATTAGCACATGAAAACAGGGTAATAACATCGATTTAAAAATAAAACCCGATGTCTATTTATCATACCAACATCGGTTTTTTAGAAAACAGCCGATATCTATTATCAACATTGACATCGGGTACTTAGAAAATGATCGATGTCTATTACCAACATTGACATCGAGTACTTAGAAAATGATCGATGTCTAATAAGATATAGACATCGGTTTTTCATTTTTAACCGATGTCTAATAAGATATAGACATCGGTTTTTTATTTGTAATCGATGTTATTTTATAAATATTGATTGTATGTTATAGTTTTAATATTATATTTCTGAACTTGACATTAAACAATTATAATATCAATGTGAATTAGACATCAGAAATTTTCCAAAAATGATGTGTAATATTACATAGACATCGAACCGAAGTCTATGAGAAAATATATTTAACATCTGGCGCGAAGACATCATACATTTTTTACATAGACATCGGTTAAAAACCGATGTCTAAGGTCTTTTTTCTAGTAGGGCACGTGTAAGAAATTCATTAAATCCAGGTTTTCTCGCTTGCAACAACGAACGGCTCTGATCGAAAGGTACCAACGCCTAAACCCTATTCTTGGGCTATAAATATCCCAGGGAGACAAGGCCCTCATTTACTCTCTATATCTACCTCCATCTCTAAATCTATAAGCACTCACATTTTTTCTCCTCTCAATTTATGTAACAATCTTTCTCGGTATCGTACTACCCATTTCTCCTCTCAATTTACAAATAATCTTGCTGATATCTGTATCTGAAGATTCTTTAGAAGAAAATGAAAATGAGGCGATGAGACTTGATATACTAACGATTTTGATGATTGTTTGTTACACATTTAGATGATGTATTTTTTCTATGTGGTGTTTGTACTAGTTTTTACTTGATCAGTTTTTTGTTCGAAAGCATTTGTGTACTTCAGTTGATTTTGAATTTATAGAGTAGATATTCGCAACACTCTCGGGCATTCAATCCCAATAAGAGTTCGCAATCCAAAGATGGCTTTTCAGTGTGGGGGCTTGTCAAATATTATTTAATATTAAATCACTACAAGCAACATGATATAGGTCGTAATGTACTGTTTGTTAGAAATATAGAGGCTAGGCCCGGTGACCTTTGGAAAAGAACCTTGTGTGGCCACCCAGTTTGTTATATTTACAGTTGTAGACAATCCTTGTGCCTACAATATTATAGTGGGTAGGCCTCTTCTGAGGGCAATGAGGATGGTGACATTGATCCATCATATAACAGTAAAATTTCCAAATCCCACGGGGGTAGGCTTCTCGAAGAGCTGTCAATAGGAATCGAGAGTCTGCTATAGCCAGACACTCAGGGAAGTAGAGTTATGGAACACATCGAAGAAGACGGTCAATTCGGGTGAAAGTGATGTCCTCATGAAAGAGGCAAAAGGCAAGAAATAGTACGTCCTGAGGGACACGAGACTTCCAACATAATCTCAATCGAGGAATTGCTCGAAGACTATTTTGAGAAGATGGGGATTCAGGTGGAACTGCGCCCATGGGCCCTGCTAATGGAGGCCTCTCAGCCCATCATTTTGGTACATGAGGGAATTGTAGAAGAGGAAGTGATAAAGAAGAGAGCCCAGAACAAGTCGATGCAAGACTCAAGAAAGGGAAGGGGGAACGCAAAAAAAACAACAACAACCATAGATATATTCAATGAAATCACTCCCACGGTCACCATGACCACTGAACGCTTGGTCAATTCAGTTCGAGCTCACCAGCCCGAGTTCGAGGCCATAGAAGGTTGGAAAATCACGAAAGTGGGAGAAACTAGTGAGGCACAGGCAGACTTGGACCGAAGAATGCCCCTAATGGTTAAGAGGGTTGGGGCTGCATAGGACCCAATCTCATCTTGGTAGACCCGAATGATCGTTTCAAGGTACTCATAATAGTCTCTAACTTAAGCCCCAACCTAAGGAACACCTGGCCCAATTCTTGAGGAGAATTTTGGATGTATTTGCATGGTCACACTCCGATATGGTAGGGATTGACCTGAATATCATCATGTGCCACCGACTGAACTTACATCCAAAAAGAAGGTGGTGAGACAAAAGAGGCGGCCAATAAGTGGAGAGAGGGAAGAGGCCCTCAAAGAAGAAGTTGATAGACTGATTGAGGCAGGGCATGTATAGGAAGCCTTGTGCCCCATGTGGCTGGCCAACCTAGTGCTTGTCAAGAAACCAAATGGAAAATGGGGGACATGTGTGGACTTCACAGACATAAACAAATCGTGCCCGAAGAATAGTTTTCCTCTACCCAAATTGACCAATTCGTTGATTCCACAGTTGGGCACGCATTACTTAGTTTTATGGATGCTTATTCGGGATATAACCAAATCCAAATGTATAGGCCAGATCAAGAGCACCTCTATTGTTATATTGAAATGCCTTTCGGGCTCCTTAACGCTAGAGCAACCTACCAGAGGCTGGTAAACAAGATATTCAAGCACCAATTAGGGAAGACTATGGAGGCATATGTGGATGATATGCTGGTAAAGTCAAAGGGATCAAATGATCATGTCCCCCTATCAGACATGTTCCAGATCCTGATAGAGTACATGATGAAGATCAACCTCATAAATGTGTGTTTGGGGTCAAGTCTGGAAAGTTTCTTGGATTTATCGTCAACCACAAGGGCATTGAGACCAACCCTCCAAGACATGAGCTATACTCGAGATGAGATCCCACGGCAGGTGAAGGATATCCAAAGCTTAACGGAATGAGTGGCTTCCCTAAACCGCTTCATCTCAAAGTCCTCCGACAAGTGCCAAGAGTTCTTCAAAGCAATTAAAGGAGTGGGGAGAAAGTTTTAGTGGACAGAAAAGTGTGAGGAAGCCTTTACGAAAATATAGAAGAATCTCAATAGTCCCCCAATGTTGTCCAACCCAAAGGCAGGTGAGATTCTGGTCCTATACTTGGCCGTCTCTAACTTTGCACTAAGTGCTGTATTGGTCTAAGAGGAAGATGGTATCGAGCTCCTTGTTTACTTTATGAGTAAGAGGCTAGTCGATGCAGAGACTCGGTACAAAAGTCTCGAGAAATTATCATATGCTTTGATCCTGGCCTCTTGAAAGCTCAGACCATATTTTCAGGCGCACAGGATAGAATTACGAACCTCATATCCCCTCAGGCAGGTAATGCACAATCCGGAGACTTCTGGTCGATTGTTAAAGTGGACGGTTGAGCTCGGCTAGTTCGAGGTGAATTATAAGCCAAGGACCGCAATCAAAGGCTAAGCCTTGGACGATTTTGTCATTGAATTTCCTCCACATCAAGAAGTGAGCAGGGAGCTCTTGTTGTCATGCCTAGTGCACAGGAGGTCAGGCTGAAAAACCAAAATAGTACCCCATGTTGGAGCCTATTTGTGGATAGCGCCTATAATGGAGATGGGGTACGAGCTGGAATTGAGCTAATCAGCCCGGAGGCCCGCAAGATCAGACACGCGACCACACTGGCCTTCCATGTAACCAACAATGATGCCGAGTATGAGGTCCTGATCAACGGTCTCAAGCTAGCTTTGGAAATGAAAATGCAGAATTTGAATGTGTTCAGTGACTCCATAATCGTTGTCTATCAGATAAATGGAGGGTACCAAGTTAAGGGGCCAAGAATAGAGCTTTACCTGAAGTGTGCGTAGAGGATAATTGCAAGGTTCAACGAGGTGAAGTTGGAACTGATAATTGCAAGTTATTATATTAAGATTGCAAAGTATGTGAAAGATTACCTCCATTCGTCTGAAATTGGTGTATTCTTGGAGACCAAGGAAACAACATTTACTGTTGACAAAGATATAGGCAGTGAGACCAAGGAAACCATATTTAATCATATGTCTAAAAATAATTTAATTGAAGATATATATATATATACATATATATATATATATATATAAATATATTAATTATTCCGCGACCCACTACTGACACGTCCGTTTAATGTTTATGCAACACTAGTTGGCGTTTCATTACATGATTATTGTGTTGCAATATGCTGTTAATGCAATAATTTTTAGTGTTGTAGTTGATGGCAAAAAAAGTTCTAGTATCGGACAAATCTAATACTGGGTGCAAAACCCAATTTTCTGTGCATACTTCAAAAAGAGGCTTAATGCAATGTTTTGTTAGCCAATTGACACATTAAAAAATATATTGTGTACGAGTACTTTTCACATAGTGGCAACACATAGGCTTCCATACCAATTAGTTGTTGAATACTATGTAAGAATTAAAAAAACACTTATAGGGTAATATAAAGAACACTTTTGTATTAATAAACAAAAACAATAAACATGTTACAAAGTCATCTTTTAAAGGATGAACAATTATTCAGAGCTATTATACATAAAGTGTAATTCTATTGTGTTATATAGTCAAATAGCTACCCTATTAGTTACACATATGATGATATACATGAATATGAAAAAAAAAAATATATATAATACTATAATTTATAGCTACTAATTACTAAAATACTCTAACCTTATCTCTTTAATGAGATGAATAGACTCCTCATTTGCAGCTTGACAACCGATGAAGAATACTAATAAGCAAGCAAATAATGATGACTTTTCTGGATAAACTCAGGTATCAATGAGGTAAATAATGATAATAAATTTTGGTAACCATCAAATATATTTATAACACAATCTCTTATCTTCTCATACAATAAATAAAAAAGACATAAAAAAGAGTTGGAAGATGGAGAAAGTGATCATTTATATATATTAGTGTGTCACCATATTCTGTGATACAATGTCCATTTATACGGCCTAAGTTACAAAAGTTAGAAAGCAAATGGTCAAGAATTGAAAAGTGGTCTTTTACAAGAAAAATCAAAGGTTTTGAAATTTAAATAACATGTGGCATTTTATTATTTTTAAAATTTAAATGATATTTGTAATTACCATTTATTCTCAATAGGGTGAAATAAATTTATTTATAAATTAAGAAATACTATTAATTGTGTATGCCATCATAATTCTTATTGTTTTAAGAATAAGTGAGAATAGAAGAAAAAAAATAATTTTTATAAATAGAGGGAATAATGTGTTATATAATTTTTGGAATATTTTCATTTAAATACTAAAAATAAAAGTATCTTATATAATTATTCTTGAAATAATATTTATTTTTATTAATTTCTATTTAAGTATATTTTAATGAAATAAAAATAATTAAAAATAATTAAAAATAATATCATTTTGTAAATATTTTTATTTTGTAGCAATTTAGGGATACATGTTTTGTGTTAGTATTTAAAAAATTGTGTGGAGTGCAAGTGTATTTTGTACACATTATATTTTACCAAAAAGTAGAAAGGTCTAAGTGCCCGTTTGGAAAATTTTAAGTGATAAGTAGATGAATACTTATAAATTATGTAAGTGTTTGGTTATTTGCTTATAAGTCAGATTTTTTTTTAACTTAAAATGAAATAAAATAAATAATTTTTAAATATTATTATCTTAATTCATGACTATTAAATTAACTTAACATTTAAAAAAAATATTTAAGAACTAAAATTAATAAAAAGGTAAAATATCAAAATAAGTTGAGAAAAAATAGTTATTACTAATATTGAACAAATACTTACGGTTTATAAATTATAAGTAACTTATATGCCCTTACACAAACATGCCCTCTTTTTCACAAAAACTTATAAGGTCCGCTAACAAAATCTTATATATGTACAAAAAAGTTGGCTTGCAGCTGCATAAACACGTCAGAATCCTCAGAAAGACCCAAGCTTACAACCAAGCACCCTTGAAATATGAAACAAGAAGACAAGGCCCTCATTTACTCTCTATATCTACCTCCATCTCTAACTCTATATGCACTCAGGTTTATTCTGCTATCAATTTACTTAACATCTTGCTCGGTATCGTACACCCCATTTTTACAATTACATTTCGCTGTTTTCCTCATTTTTCTATCTTAATTGCTTCATCATGGATGCCCAAAAGACAAATGTTGGTGTTCTCTGTGCTGACGGTGCCAATCGCAGAGAGAGGTTTTATGTGGACTTCATACCAGGCAGGACAAATATCATTTCTTTGAAAAAATTAAAGCGTGAGGCTGGTGAGGCCGTATCTGACGATTCTTCAGATGAAAACGAAAAGGAGGCGGTAAGACTTGATACACTAACAATTTTGATAATTGTTTGTTACACATTTAGATGATGTACTTTTCATGTGGTGTTTGTGCTGATTTTTACTTGATCAGTTTTTTGTTCGAAAGTATTTGTGTACTTCAGTTGATTTTGAATTTATAGAGTAGATATTCACAACAGTCTGGGGCATTCAATCCCAAGAAGAGTCCACAATCCAAAGATGGTCTTTGGGTGTGGGGGCTTGTCAAATATTATTTAGTATTAAATTACTCCAAGCAACATGACAAGCAGTAATGTAATTGTTTTGTTAGAAATATAGAGGCATGGCCCCAATGCAGAATTTTGAATAAAATTCATATACACAAGATTCTACCCTTTCCCTAACACCTCTTTATAATCAAGCATATAATTCCAGTATAATGTTTCCATATGATAATCAATCCATTAAAGTGCCAATTAAATCCATTAACCTTGTTAATAACTCCGTGGGCTAGATCCTTGCACTCTAATAATATTTATTATAATATGTGAATATAATAATACTTATTATAATATGTGAATATATTATTCAAGAAATCTTCTTAATGTACAAACATATGTATATTATATAATATTATCCATGAAGTCTCCTTTATGTACCAACATGTGTATTCTTAAAATAACTCTAATTATTTATCTCTCCACCTACTGATTTATTTAGGTTTTTATAATATAATCAAAGTCCCTTGGCGCTTTTTTTGTTCAATGTTAACAAAAAAAATTGATGTTGTATAACTAAAGAAAGGGTGCTATTGTAAATTGTGTAAAAGATTAGTGGAGTTACAATTTCATTTATCACGGTTCTATATCTTTTAGTGATAACACATTTATCACAATAATTGTATGTAGGAAAAATATTTTCGTGAAACGACCAAGAAAAAAAGGTAGTGATGCAATGGCAATGCCCGAAAAAGTGCAGCACAAGTAAGATTTTTTAACTCTTTTGGTCAGCAATATTTTCGGTTTTCTTTTTCCTTGTTCTGGGAATATTCTATAGGACAGTGACTTAAACAGGTTTCATGTTGCAAGTTCTTTCCTATTGTATATTGAACTGTTATTTTCATCAACAACTAGGTTCTTGATTTATTGATGATATTTGGTTTCTTAACTAACTCTTACATGGTAATTTAATCATATTGTTAAATTTCTTAGTTGTGATTTGTTGATTTTGTTTCTCAGAAAAAGAGGGAAAAAGGTTTTAGACAATGCAACAGAAAATAGGATGTTTATTAAAGGAAATTCCAAGTCAAAGTCGTTGAAGTTACATAATGATGATTGCAAGAGGGATTTCCATATGCGGATGAAGACTCCTGGAGGAGTACTTATCATAAAGAAGCACTACCAGCCTAGCGATAAACTGAATCGTGGAAAGAGCATATCTTTTACAAGTGCTGCACATCAACTACATTGCAGGAGTTCAACGAGATCCAGCATTAAACAACCAAGCAAAATAGAAAAAATGAGCTTCCTCCTACAAGGCATGCACTGGTGAGTTTTATTTACAACTATAAATTCACAAAGATACAAATTTTGCTTAACCTTTATAAGCTAGAACCTTAAAGTCTCTCTGTTACTGTTGCTCTCTATTGTGATGTCCTTAACATTTGCGTCAAGCTTTAAGTTTCCGGGACGAATAGCTTGATTGACATATTTTGATAATTTGATCACTTAATGTCAACAATTATATTTCCTATGAACATGGCAGGGAACAGCATCACTGAACTTGACAGGTAAACTTAAATTAAGGAATGAAATGCTTCATTTGTCAATATTGCAGCTAAAGATGTTGGTTGAACATTGTAAGTTTCTTGTTTCCTTTTTCCCATCAAATATAAAAACTAAACTCTTAACTTCTAAATATTTGGGGCTTCAGTTCATATAGAACTAGAAGTACGTTTTTCAAATTTAGTGGTGCTTTCTATAGTGTATAATGATCATGCTTTCGGGTGCAGCGAAGACACCCCTTTTAGATGTCCAGGGAGCGGATGCTTCTTCTCCAAATAAAACATTCCACTTGTCTCTTGAGCTGAAAGATAAGCTGAAAAAAATTGCTAAGTGGACGGTAAGGAAAAATATGGAAAAATGTTTACCTTATATATGACATGCTCACACACTCTATATCCCTTCCCTTTCTTAGACCTCAAGCACTATGTATCTATTCACCGGTTTCTATCATGTCACTCAACTAGCTGTACATAAACAATTACAACACGTCTTCATGCCATCTCCATTAATGCCCGAAATGCAGGAACTGAATGAGGGGAAAATATCTGAAGAATTAATTGATCGTTATGAATATTCTAGGGAAGTACCTTGAGCGCACAAATTTAAAGGTATGTATTGTTCTGTAAAAAAATCTATTGAATGTTTGGTGAGATTTGTGAGATACTTTTTTTAATTTCGGGAGTGGAGACTCTTGAACTAATAATATCATTTAAAGTGGATCAAATAGTAGTTGAACTTTCTTGTGTACAAAGAACAGAGAAGATATGTAGATTATATTTCTATTAGACTTACCATAATTGAGCTTAAATTAGGAATTCATGTGATGTTTGTACACGCATTATAGTGTCATGTTATTAGTTTTTATTTTTTAATTTTCTTTTTAAGAAACATATATTGAACATATGACTTCAAAAAACATATTTTTATAAGATATTCAATAAAAAAATGAAACATCGTTATATTTTTAAAAAAATACAATATGAAGTTGATTTTTGAAGTGACTTTAATGGTCATTTTTAAAATTGTTCCATCTCACACCATATAAGGTGTCATAAAAGGCTAGAAAGTTTGGCTGTCATTGAAAAAGATTGTCTAGTCTTGATCTATATACTTATATATGAAATATGTCTATTCACCTATATATGAAATAAAATATTCCCACACATACGAGGTGGTGTCACTAGATACGATCATGACGAACTAAATCATAATAGTGATATCGATCATGTGGTGTGATTTTTTTTTTATCTTCATATACTTTCTTTTCCCCATGATAATATAATCAAAATTTTGTGTAGAGTTTTACTTTTATGTAAGTATGTTCCAAGTAAAATAAGTAAAATAGGGTGGGAGTTATTTTTATACAAGGGTTCAAGGAAAAAACACACAATATTAAAGAAATGCTAGGAGAATATCAAATATGAAAAGGGGCATGAAAAACCCATGGGACATGCATTCTCAAAATGGGACTAATATGTTTATCCAAATGTGTATCTAGTAAAGATTTTTTTTTGTTTTTATATGTAAGATACGCATTCTGGGACTCCGTCATCAAAATAAGTTGTACAATAGCATAATTAGATATAGATTACATATAGGTCTTTGACATGATATAACTTATGGTACTTTTAAAATAATTGTCATAAGTCGATTAACCTCATAAGTGGGGGAGAGGTAGATTAACCCGAAAAGTGATGAGGATGAGATTCGGTTTTTGAGATTGGTTGTGAGTAGTGTCGGATGAAGATCAATTTCAGTTTTTACGTAAGGACATTATATATAAAAAAACTATTGTAGTTTCTAGCATCGGTTATCAATATAACTACATAGAACACATGGGCACATCACCTTTTTAATGAGGGAATTTGAGAAAATATATGTATTTTAATATAGATTATTAATAAATTATTGTTCAAAAACTTTTCTTTTGGGGCACGTGTCGTAGAGGCCTATATAGCCATTGGTTATTCAAGCTCTTGTGAGCCCCTGAGATTAGAAGAGGTATATCACATGGCTCGGAAATTTTAAAAATATTTCACTTTTTCACTTTATAAAAGAGTCTAATATTTTATATTTCAATTTTCGTCATTTCTATTATTTTATTTATGTTCTTTTTTTTGGTGAGGTGATGGACTAATAATACAATTTATGTACTATATAGAATATCTGCAATGGGGTGATGGACTAATAATACAATTTATGCGGCATGACACTATTATTGACTACCATTAAAGGCTTCTAGGTGCCTAACGAATTAGCCAGCACCCTTTGGCCCACACCTAAAATGGAAAAAATGCGAACATCTCTACTAAACGCATATAATTTTCATCAAGTTTAAAAAAAAATAATGCAAGAATATTTTGGCAACTTTGATTGCCAACCATTGAAGCAAATATTGATAAGAATTGTGCCCAAAGTACAAAGAAAACAAAATTAAAAAAAAATATTAGTAATTGTGATGATTTGACATGTTTTTCTACTTTATATGGCACCCATACCCGAAATGCATGGGAGATGCTATTAGATAGTGGATTTTAAGAACTCAGTTACCTATTATAATTTTTTTTGTATGGATACATTTATACGAAATTTTATATTTGTACTTCTCATAATTTTAGTAAAAAATTTAAAAATTGCCCCTCCTAAAAAACTATTTGTTACCCTCAGTCCCCACATTTTCCTTTCCAAATCATAAAATGGGCGTGTCACATGTATTTTATTAAAATTAATTTGCTATTTATCTTAAATAAGTTTCTTTTTAAAAATTTGAAAGACAATGAGTCTGTACTAATGTTTGTTTCTTTTTTTATTATTTTTGTTTTCTTACAGAAATCTTGAGGGAAATGATTCTTGAGGAATTGTATGCCAGTCAAGCAAACTGCAACAATTTTAAACAGATTAAAATGGAATTTATAAAACTGATCAGACTGCAGGCTTCCTCTTCGAAGCTTAAGGTAAGTTGCAAAATGATATTATGTAAATAAGACTCTTCTTAGACATATCCACATATGCAATAACAAATTATGTGCTACTGTATTCTAGTCATCTGATAATCAAATTTCTATTCTTAAGTGAGTGATTTGATGCAAAATGAATTCTGACTTTTAGGTACCCGCGCCTGGACACACCAAAGGTACTTATAGTATGGGTTACCTTTTGGAAGAGAAGTTATGTGATCTGTATGATACATTTATTCAGGTATAAGTTATAGCACAATATCATGTAAGAAGTTCATAGAAGCATGTTAGAAATTATTGTGTTATCATATATTTTATTGTAACAGGGGCTAGATGAAGATAGTGGTTCTTCCGTTGTCAGAAGGTTGTTTGCGAAGGTAGACTGTACTATCCATCTTGTACTATATTTTTCCAGTCTACAGTTTTCTTTTTTATTTTGTTCGGAACCACTCAAATGCATAATGGAACTGGTGAGATATTGTGAGTTTAATTTGACATCTTCATCTATACCCAACAACCTGCTGGCAATCTCATAAATGAACATATTGCGGACCTAGTCCTATAAAAAAGCTAATGAACAGATAGGGTACACTAATTATCTTTGTTTCTCTTTGTTTTATATTGAAGGGGGCATTATTTACAGTTTATATCTTGCAATTTACTAACAGTTTTCCGGATTGTTTCGGAGTTCTTTATATGAACTGAAAAAAACTTGTGCACGATCACTTTTTCTAACTTTTTTCCGGTAATGTGAGAATTTAACTGCAGGGTAAAGTGAAAGATACAATGGCCTCAATTTCATTCAGTAAATAAAATGCTAATGAGAACCGGATTGAAAATCGGGTTCCGGCCTTTTGAATGAGTGTTAAAATTAGAGTTTCATGGTTGTTCAACCCAGAGTTTAAATAGAATTGTGTTATTCTAGGTTTTAGGTTTGATATATTTTCCGTTGTTTTTTTGTTTAGCTTTACGGTAAAATTTAAATATCAGGCTACGCTTTCTTTTACTTTCTAATCTGGTATCTCCACGATTGTACTAAAAGTCAATTCCTACGTGTTTTCAGCTGGCTGATCTCTGGCCAGAAGGTACCATGGACATGCATGAGATACGGCAAGCTATTTGTCGAGCAAAGGAACGGCGAGTGATACCTAGTACGCAGTAGCGAAGAAATGGTATATACAAAATCTTTTAGAGAAGTGAACAATTTGTGCTCCTTAGGAGTCTTAATTAATTTGTAGTATATGATTGCAAGAAATTTCAGAACCAGAAGTATGTTAATTTTTAATTTTCAAAAGTTGAAAAGTCAATTTTTAGTAGTGTTATCAATTGTTTGATAGCACCCGACTACATGACTACATAACAAAAGCAGTTGTAGCCTAGCAATATTATGTCGGCTAATATTGCTTATATTTCAAGTTCTTTTGATCAACGAAAATTTTGGTAAAGTCAAAAAGTGTCTGACAACATAGTTTTACAGACCATGTGAATAGTTCATTTTAAGTGAAAGTTGCACCCTGTACAAAACTATTCAAAAAATAGTGGGAATGTGTATATACAAGTAGAAAAAGAGTGGTGACATGTATAGGAAAGTCCTGTACTATGCCCAATCAGTCTGACAAGGCAAAGTACTTTGGCTTAATGTATTGGATACTAATTTATTCTCATTGCAAGTCCTGTGACCCGATATTTAGGCCCGCTACAAAAAATATGGTTATATAGGGTCTTGGCCTGAATATGGTTAATTTAGAAAATTTGAATGGCTGTGATATTTATACAAGTTTATGTAAATCTATCACCTCCTAGATTTGTATACGAGTGTTATTTCAAGAACTATTAATTCTTTAAACATTGTTATTTCTTTACCCACATATACATTGTTATACTATTATTTCTCATAAAGAAATAATTGTTAAACTGCCCTGCCCTTGTCTTTCTAGTTCCAACTTACTATATTATTTAAGTTATTCCGTGTACAGGTAGTAAATACATACTTGATTAACTAGAAGCAGTATGTAATGTGTTGCAACACTAAGAGATATATTTACACCAATTCTACTAGATAAATCATCCCACTAGGTATGTAGGACCTGATCTGATCTGAGGATTTAAAAAAAAAGTCCAGCTTAGATGTAATTAGTATATCAAAAAATCATAATCATTTGATCATGACTTTGTGAACCTACAACACATATAATAACTTGGCTGTGGTTGAGTAGTTTAAATTTATATGCCGGAATAAATTAATTTGTTGCTTGCACTATGACTTATGAAAATAATTACTCAATTTTTTGCACATAAAAACATCAGTTGTAAATGATAGAATATTTATGTTAAATTACTCAAACCTCAATGATGTGAAAATTTCAAAATTGCACAAAAAAATAGTAGATTACTTGATACTGTTAAAATTATAATTTAAACTAATAAGACATGCATAACATGCTGCTAGATTCATGTAGTGAGAAAAGTTATAAGTACATTTATTTTATTTTTATATTCAACTTTATTGGCCTATATGCATATAAAATCCAAATTTATTCATAAAATTTTCTAGTGAGTCTGTTCGAGTCTATGAATACATAGATTTTTAGAAGAAATCCTATATAAAGTCATGAAATATGTCATTTGATATTTTTCCCCAAATGCATGAGTATGAACTCATGTGTTCTGTTCTTTTCCAAATGTGTGTAATTAAGAATCTTCACCTATATCATGGTCTTGTATAAGAATTTAATTATTTTTTTCAATAAAGTGTTATCAAGAGCTAGATATTGCGTTATTTTTGTTTTAATACACATTTTCGGAGAGTATTTTTTACTCCAAAGGAGACTTATATGAGATTTTGTGATATCGATTCGGGCAAGCTAGTGTGGTATAAAAGTGAACTCAATGACCATAAAAATTTGTGTGAAATAAATGTGTGATCCTTGTTTACTCCAAAGGAAAACATGACTAAAGTTATAAGATAGGCAAAGAAAGTGAATTTTATAACCAATAAAGTTTGTTTGACAAGAACGTTCATGGGTCGATAATCTTTTGCTGGTGAAGAAATTATGTTGAAAAAAGAAGTCTTATAAAGAAGCAAGAAAGTCTCTCCAAATGCGAATATATGTAAAATTTTGAACGGAATTGTTAAATTAAGGGTGGGTGTTGAAATTATAATTTCAACTAGTAAGACATGCATTACCAATTTTTAGATTCATCTAAATACATCTGAGATAATTTATAGGTATATGTATTTTTAGTTTTCTATATATGTGAGTAAGAATTTAAGATCTTTGCCCATATTTCTTCTTTTATGTGAGTTTAAGTAAAATTCTCTCTTTTAACAATTATAAATTTGTTAGTATAATTAATATCAAAAAAAACTTTAATAAAATATGTTGGAATGTACAAATTCACAAACAAAGTATTGTCTTTCCGAAAATTGGCTTAGGAAAATGACTCTTTGCTTTAGACCGACATTCATATTTTTTTATAATGAAGAACAAGCCACTAAGGCATTTATTCTATTGTAGTCCACATAATTATCAATATTCTAAAATTCGGCAGACTTAAATGAATATCGAGGTGAGTATTCAGTCATCAAAGGTGAATCAATTCGAATATGGAAGGAAGTACTCATATGCTAAAAATGTGTACTCATATGTTGAGATGACCAGTCTCAAAGAAAAGATACACTCAACAATTATGTTCTGCTTGACAGACAATATTATTACTGAAATTATGAAGGACGACACAGAATCTGATTTATGGTTGAAGTTTTAAAGTCTCTACATGAAAAAGTTTTTAAAAAATAAGTTACTTCTCAAGCAACGTCTATTTAGTCTGCGAATACAGGAAGGTATACCTCTTTTATATAACTTAGATCGGTTCAACATAATTTTGTTAGAATTGCGTAATATTGATGTTAAAGTTGAAGATGAGGATGTTAATGTAATTCTATAAGTTTTAATAAAGCAGCAATTTTGAGACACCACAAGTCTCCATCATTGAATCTGGATTGGTCTCTACATACGCGACCTAGATTTGGGGATAAGGGAGCAGCAAATTTTTCTCAAGGAAACCAAAGTTTCTCTACTTGAGTCCAGATTGGTCTTTACATGCCTGACATACCTGACCCGGATTGGGGCAAGAGAGAAGCAAATTTTTCTTAAGGAAACCAAATTTTCTCTACTTGAATATGGATTGGTCTTTACATACCCAACCCAAATTGGGGGTAAGAAAATAACAATTTTTCTCTCAAGCCAACTCAATTTTCCATTCTTGAATCCGGATTGATCTTTACATACGCACCCCAGATTGGGGGTAAGAAAGAAGCAATTTTTTCTCAAAAAAACAAAAACTTGGGCATATTTTTCTCTACTCCTCATTCAGAAAATCTGTATAAGGGAGTGGAGGCAAATGATAGGGTATAAACATCCCATATACGGTTCAACCCTGCTATAAGTTAGCAGAGTCCAGCCGAATTCAGGGGTGAGCCTGGATAATAGGATGAGCCAGGGTCCAACCCAATCCAGGAACAAGTCATTTTATAGCCCCATAAGCTGGAAGCCCAATATACCAGAACACGTGAGAACAAGTCTAGGCACGTGACAATGACCTTTATCGAAACCAATAATTGGAATGATCAAGATACGCTACAATACGCCCTCGATAATTCTAAGGTGGTCCTTGCATAGACGCGTGTAAGAAATTCATTAAGTCAAGGCTTTCTTCACCGCAGCAATGAACGGCTCTAATCGAAAGGTACCAACCCCTAAACCCTATTCTTGGGCTGTAAATACCCCAGGGAGAAAAGGCCCTCATTTACTCTCTATATCTACCTCCATCTCTAAATCTGTAAGCACTCATTTTTTTATCCTCTCAATTTACGTAACAATCTTGCTCGGTATCATACACCCCATTTTTCTAATTACATTTCACTGCCTTCCTCATTTTTCTATCTTAATTGATTCATTATGGATGCCGAAAAGATAAATGTTGGTGTTCTCTGTGCTGATGGTGCCAATCACAAAGAGAGGTTTTATGTGGACTAGATACCCGGCAGGACAAATACAATTTCTTTCAAAAAATTAAGGCGTGAGGCTAGTGAGGCTGTATCTGAAGATTTTTCAGATGAAAATGAAAACGAGGCGATGAGACTTGATACACTAACAATTTTGATGATTGTTTGTTACACATTTAGATGAGTATTATTTTTATGTGGTGTTTGTGTTGGTTTTTACTTGATCAGTTTTTTGTTCGAAAATATTTGTGTACTTCTGTGATTTTGAATTTATAGAGTATATTCACAACAATCTCGGACATTAAATCCCAAGAAGAGTCCTCAATCAAAAGATGGCTTTTCAGTGTGGGGGCTTGTCAAATTTTATTTAATATTAAATTACTACAAGCAACATGATATAGGCCGTAATGTAATTGTTTTATTAGAAATATAGAGGCATAGCCCCAATACAATCCTAAGAGAAGTTTGAATAAAATTCATATACACAATATTCTACGTATAATATAACACCTCTATATTTAGCATATAATTTCAGCGTAATGTTTCTATATCATAATAAATCCATTAACCTCCTTAACAACTCCATGGGCTAGATCCTTGCTTTGTAATTATATTTAATAGAATATGTGAATGGAATAATACATATTAAAATGTGAATATATTATTCATGAAATCTTCTTAATGTACAAATATGTGTATGTTATATGTAGAATTATACCCAATCCCTCGAAAGAACTCAAATTATTCATTTGTCCATCTACTGAGTTTAATATATGAATGTAATAATATTTATTATAATATTATTCATGAATTCTCCTTGATGTACGAACATGTGTATCCTTAAAATAACTCTAATCATTTATATGTCTACCTACTGAGTTATTTATGTTATATAACTAAAGAAAGGGTCCTATTGTAAATTGGTAAAAGATTAGGCGAGTTATATTTCATTTATCACGGTTCTATAACTTTTCGTGATAACACAATTGTCTGTAAAAACATATTTTTGTAAAACGACCAAGAAAGAAAAGTATTAATGCAATCGCAATGCGGGAAAAAGTGCAGCACAATTAAGATTTTTAAACTCTTTAGTCAGCAATATTTTTCCGTTTTCTTTTTCCTTGTTGAGGGAATATTCTATAGGATAGTGACTTATATTACCGATTTCATGTTGCAAGTTCTCTCTTTTAACAATTATAAATTTGTTAGTATAATTAATATCAAAAAAAACTTTAATAAAATATGTTGGAATGTATCAAATTCACAAACAAAGTATTGTCTTCCGAAAATTGGCTTAGGAAAATGACTCTTTGCTTTAGGCCGACATTCATATTTTTTTATAATGAAGAACAAGCCCTAAGGCATTATTCTATTGTAGTCCACACAATTATCAATATTCTAAAAATCGCAGACTTAAATGATATCGAGGTGAGTATTCAGTCATCAAAGGTGAATCAATTCGAATATAAGGAAAGTACTCATATGCTAAAAACGTGTACTCATATGTTGAGATGACAGTCTCAAAGAAAAGATACACTCAACAATTATATTTGTCGCTTGACAATATATTACTGAAATTATGAAGGATGACACATAATCTGATTTATGGTGAAGTTTTAAAGTCTCTACATGAAAAGTTTTTAAAAAATAAGTTGCTTCTCAAGCAACGTCTATTTAGTCTGCGAATACAGGAAAGTATACCTCTTTTATATAACTTAGATCGGTTCAACATAATTTTGTTAGAATTGCGTAATATTGATGTTAAAGTTGAAGATGAGGATGTTGATGTAATTCTATAAGTTTTAATAAAGCAGCATTTGAGACCCCACAAGTCTCCATCTATGAATATGGATTGGTCTTACATACCGACCTAGATTGGGGATAGGGAGCAGCAATTTTTCAAGGAAACCAAATTTCTCTACTTGAGTCCAGATTGGTCTTTACATGCCTGACATACCTGACCCGGATTGGGGGCAAGAGAGAAGCAAATTTTTCTTAAGGAAAACCAAATTTTCTCTACTTGAATATGGATTGGTCTTATACCCAACCCAAATTGGGGGTAGAAAATAACAATTTTTTCTCTCAAGCCAACTCAATTTTCCATTCTTGAATCGGATTGATCTTTATACGCACCCCAGATTGGGGGTAAGAAAGAAGCAATTTTTTCTCAAAAAAACAAAAAACTTGGGCATATTTTTCTATACTCTCCATTCAAAAAATCTGCATAAGGGAGTGGAGGCAATGATAGGGTATAAACA
>NW_027420426.1:0-14498 GCF_009905375.1 Apium graveolens
CTGGACTATAAGGAAATTGTTCAATGCTAGAGTGGGTTTCTCATCTTTTATCAAGTATGATATTGGGCCAAATTCGGTGTTTTCTTTCTGGCATGATCCTTGGCGAATGGTAAATCTCTTATCAAAATATCTGATTCTATTATATCCACATCAGAATCTACCTCGATGGTGCCTATTAATGTCTATCTTCGTAATGGGATTTGGGATCTTCCCTCTTCTAATCATGTGGACATTATGAGGTCAGAAACATTGCAAATTCGGTTAGGATTTGTAGATCGGATGTTATATCTTGGGATGGTCTTCTCACTCGGAATATTAAGAAACCAATATTTGGGACTCCGTCCGTGCTTCGAATGCTTTAGTGCCCTGGTCGGATTTTGTTTGGAATAGCTTCTCGGTTCCAAAATGCTCTTTTATCACATGGCTTGCTATTCTTAATAGACTTCTAACAAAGGATCGTATGGTTTCATTTGGCATGCAGGTTGATCCGGTTTGTATTCTTTGCTACAATGATTGTGAATCCATCCATCACATTTTCTCAAACTGTCCATATTTTGATCTTGTGCGTAAAGCTCTCCACTTCCATTTCTCGGAAGATTGGAATGACTGCATCCAGGGGAACTTTGTTACTAGCCAATTGAAGAAGAAGGAGTTAAAAATTGCGGGCTTGTTTTTCTCTACTGCCGTGTACTACACATGGAAAGAAAGAAATTTTAGACTCATAACCCTGGAGCTTCTAATCCTACTTTGACTATTATTAGTACTATTAGACGTATTATAAAAGAGAAATTGTTCTCTTCAGCTACGTTTCAAAAATGGGTTGGTTTAAACCCTTCTTTGGTTTTAATGTTCTACTAATGTAATGCTTATTAGTTCCTGACCTTGGGATATAGTGGCTTCTCAGATAGGTTGTTAGTTGCCATCCATGGGACTTCTTCTTGACTATTGGGGTATGCCCCTCTTACTTGTATTCTTTTTTTGGGTTATAAAATTATTTAATTAGCAAAAAAAAAAAGTGACTTACATGGTTGATTAGAGCCAAAATGTGGAAAAAAATTAACTTGTATGTAAGTGGCATTAATAGGTGGTAAAAGGATGTCAAATTGGATGTATATGATGTTAAAATGTCTATTGTTGTATATATGGTGGAAAGTGACTCTTATAGGGTGCAAAGTGACTAATATGCTGAAAAGTTACTAACATGTTTAATTAGAATCAAAATGTGGACAAAAATTGACTTGTATGAAGTGGCACTAAAACGTGGTAAAAGGATTTCTAATTGCATGTACATGCTGTTAACATTTTAATTGTACCAATATATGATTGCAAGTGACTCTTATAAGGTGCAAAGTGACTATAATATGGTGAGAAATCCAAATTATGGAACAAAATTGACTTGTAAGAAATGGGTACCAAGAGGTGGTTAAAGGATGTCTAATTGTATGTACAAGATGTTAACATATTAATTGTATCAATATATGGTGGAAAGTGACTCTTATAGGGTGCAAAGTGACTCTAAATGGTGACAGTGACTTACATGGTTGATTAGAGCCAAAATATGGAACACAATTACCTTGTATGAATATGGCATTAATAGGTGGTAAAAGGATATCAAATTGGATGTATATGATGTTAACATGTTAATTTTTGTATATATGGTGGAAAGTAACTCTTATAAGATGCAAAGTGATTCTAATATGGTGAAAAGTGACTTACATGGTTGATCAGAACCAAAATATGGAACAAAATTGACCTGTATGAAAGTGGAACTAAGAGGTGGTAAAATGATGTCAAATTGGATGTATATGATGTTAACATGTTAATTATACAAATATATTGTGGAAAGTCACTCATATAGGGTGAAAATGACTCTAATATGGTGAAAAGTGACTTACATGGTTAATTAGAACCAAAATGTGGACCAAAATTGACTTGTATGAATGTGGCACTAAGAGGTAGTAAAAGGATTTTGAATTGCACGTACATGATGTTAACATGCTAATTAAACCAATACATGATGGCAAGTGAATCTTATAAAGTGTAAAGTGACTCTAATATTGTGAGAAGTCACTTACATGTTTGATTAGAGCCTAAATGTTGCCCAAAATTGACTTTTAAGAAAGGGGTACCAAGAGGTAGTTAAAGGATATCTAATTGCATGTACATGATGTTAACATGTTAATTGTATCAATATATGGTGGCAAGTGACTCTTATAGGGTGCAAAGTGACTCTATTATGGTGAAAAGTGACTTACATGGTTGATTAGAGCCAAAATGTGGAACACAATTACCTTGTATGAAAGTGGCATTAATAGGTGGTAAAAGGAAGTTAAATTGTATTTATATGATGTTAACATGTTAATTGTTGTATATATGTGGAAAGTGACTATTATAGGGTGCAAAGTGACTTTAATATGATAAAAAGATACTTACATGGTTGATTAGAACCAAAATGTGGAACAAAATTGACCTGTATTAAAGTGGAACTAAGAGGTGGTAAAAGGATGTCAAATTGGATGTATATGATGTTAACATGTTAATTATACAAATAGATTGTGGAAAAGCACTCATATAGGGTGCAAAATGACTCAAATATGGTGAAAAGTGACTTACATGGTTAATTAGAACGAAAATATGGACCAAAATTGACTTGTATGAATTTGGCACTAGGAGGTAGTAAAAGGATTTTGAATTGCATGTACATGATGTTAACATGTTAATTGAACCAATACATGATGGCAAGTGACTCTTATAAGCTGCAAATTGACTCTAATATTGTGAGAAGTCACTTACATGTTTGATTAGAGCCAAATGTGGCCCAAAATTGACTTGTAATAAAGAGGAACCAAGAGGTGGTTAAAGGATGCCTAATTGCATGTACATGATGTTAACATGTTAATTGTATCAATATATAGTGGCAAGTGACTCTTATAGGGTGCAAAGTGACTCTAATATGGTGAAAAGTGACTTACATGGTTGATTAGACCCAAAATGTGGAACACAACTACCTTGTATCAAAGTGGCATTAATAGGTGGTAAAAGGAAGTTAAATTGTATGTATATGATGTTAACATGTTAATTGTTGTATATATGGTGGAAAGTAACTCTTATTGGGTGCAAAGTGACTCTAATATGATGAAAAGTTACTTACATGGTTGATTAGAACCAAAATGTGGAACAAAATTGACCTGTATAAAAGTGGAACTAAGATGTGGTTAACGGATGTCTAATTGCATGTACATGATGTTAACATGTTAATTATACAAATAGATTGTGGAAAATCACTCATATAGGGTGCAAAATGACTCTAATATGGTGAAAAGTGACTTAGATGGTTAATAAGAACCAAAATGGGGATCAAAATTGACTTGTATAAATGTGGCACTAAGAGTTGTAAAAGGATTTCTAATTGCATGTACATGATGTTAACATATTAATTGTACCATATATGATGGCAAATGGCTCTTATAAGGTGAAAAGTGACTCTAATATGGTGAGAAGTCACTTACATGATTTATTAGAGCCAAAATATGGCCCAAATTTTACTTGCAAGAAAAGGGGTATCAAGAGGTGGTTAAAGGATGTCTAATTGCATGTACATGATGTTAACATATTAATTGTATCAATATATGGTGGAAAGTGACTCTTATAGGGTGCAAAGTGACTCTAATATAGTGAAAAGTGACTTACATGGTTGATTAGGGCCAAAATGTGGAACACATTACCTTGTATGAAAGTGGCATTAATAGTTGGTAAAAGGAAGTCAAATTGGATGTATATGATGTTAACATGTTAATTTTTGTATATATGGTGGAAAATGACTCTTATAGGGTGCAAAGTGACTCTAATATGATGAAAAGTTACATACATGGCTGACTAGAACCAAAATATGGAACAAAATTGACCTGTATTAAAGTGGAAGTAAGAGGTGGTAAAAGGATATCAAATTGGATGTATATATATGATGTTAACATGTTAATTATATAAATAGATTGTGGACAGTCACTCATAGGGTGTAAAATGACTCTAATATGGTGAAAAGTGACTTACATGGTTAATTAGAACCAAAATGTGGACCAAAATTGACTTGTATGAATGTGGCACTAAGAGTTGTTAAAAGGATTTTGAATTGCATGTACATTATGTTAACATGTTAATTGAACCAATACATGATGGCAAGTGACTCTTATAAGGTGCAAATTGACTCTAATATTGTGAGAAGTCACTTACATGTTTGATTAGAGCCAAAATGTGCCCCAAAATTGACTTGTAATAAAGCGGTACCAAGAGGTGGTTAAAGGATGCCTAATTGCATGTACATGATGTTAACATGTTAATTGTATAAATATATAGTGGCAAGTGACTCTTATAGGGTGCAAAGTGACTCTGATATGGTGAAAAGTGACTTACATGGTTGATTAGAGCCAAAATGTGGAACACAATTACCTTGTATGAAAGTGGCATTAATAGGTGGTAAAAGGAAGTTAAATTGTATGTATATGATGTTAACATGTTAATTGTTGTATATATGGTGGAAAGTAACTCTTATAGGGTGCAAAGTGACTCTAATATGATGAAAAGTTACTTACATGGTTGATTAGAACCAAAATGTGGAACAAAATTGACCTGTATTAAAGTGCAACTAAGATGTGGTTAACGGATGTCTAATTGCATGTACATGATGTTAACATGTTAATTGTATCAATATACGTTGGCAATTGACTCTTATAGGGTGCAAAGTGACTCTAATATGATGAAAAGTGACTTACATGGTTGATTAGAGCAAAAATGTGGAACACAATTACCTTATATGACAGTGGCATTAATAGGTGGTAAAAGGATATCAAATTGGATGTATATGATGTTAACATGTTAATTGTTGTATATATGGTGGAAAGTGACTCTTATAGGGTGAAAACTGACTCTAATATGGTGAAAAGTTACTTACATGGTTGATTAGAACCAAAATGTGAAACAAAATTGACCTGTATTAAAGTGGAACTAAGACGTGGTAAAAGGATTGTCAAATTATGTGTATATGAATGTTAAAATGTTAGTTAAATAGATTATGGAAAGTCACTCATATAGGGTGCCAAAATGACTCTAATATGGTGAAAAGTGACTTACATGGTTAATTAGAACCAAAATATGGACCAAAATTAACTTGTATAAATGTGGCACTAAAGAGGTTGTAAAAGGATTTCTAATTTCATGTACATGATGTTAACATGTTAATTGTACCAATATATGATGGCAAGTGAGTCTTATAAGTTGTAAAGTAACTCTAATATTGTGAGAAGTCATTTACATGTTTGATTAAAGCCAAAATGTGGCCCAAAATTGACTTGTAAGAAAAGGGTACCAAGAGGTGGTTTAAGGATGTCTAATTGCATGTACATGATGTTAACATGTTAATTGATCCATATATGGTGGAAAGTGACTCTTATAGGGTGCAAAGTGACTTTAATATAGTGAAAAGTGACTTACATGGTTGTTTAGAGCCAAAATCTGGAACAAAATTACTTGTATGTAAGTGACATTAATAGGTGGTAAAAGGATGTCAAATTGGATGTTTATGATGTTAACATGTCTATTGTTGTATATATGGTCGAAAGTGACTCTTATAGGGTGCAAAGTGACCAATATGGTGAAAAGTGACTAATATGGTTAATTAGAACCAAAATGTGGACCAAAATTGACTTGTATGAATGTGGCACTAAAAGGTGGTAAATGGATTTCTAATTGTATGTACATGATGTTAACATGTTAATTGTACCAATGTATGATTGCAAGTGGCTCTTATAAGGTGAAAAGTGACTCTAATATGGTGAGAAGTCACTTACATGATTTATTAGAGCCAAAATGTGGCCAAAAATTTACTTGCAAGAAAAGGGGTATCAAGAGGTGGTTAAAGGATGTCTAATTGCATGTACATGATGTTAACATGTTAATTGTATCAATATATGGTGGCAAGTGACTCTTATAGGGTGCAAAGTGACTCTAATATAGTGAAAAGTGACTTACATGGTTGATTAGGGCCAAAATGTGGAACATATTACCTTGTATGAAAGTGGCATTAATAGGTGGTAAAAGGAAGTCAAATTGGATGTATATGATCTTAACATGTTAACTGTTGTATATATGGTGGAAAATGACTCTTATAGGGTGCAAAGTGACTCTAATATGATGAAAAGTTACTTACATGGTTGACTAGAACCAAAATATGGAACAAAATTGACCTGTATTAAAGTGGAAGTAAGAGGTGGTAAAAGGATATCAAATTGGATGTATATGATGTTAACATGTTAATTATATAAATAGATTGTGGACACTCACTCATATAGGGTGCAAAATGACTCTAATATGGTGAAAAGTGACTTACATGGTTAATTAGAACCAAAATGTAGACCAAAATTGACTTGTATGAATGTGGCACTAAGAGTTGTTAAAAGGATTTTGAATTGCATGTACATGATGTTAACATGTTAATTGAACCAATACATGATGGCAAGTGACTCTTATAAGGTGCAAATTGACTCTAATATTGTGAGAAGTCACTTACATGTTTGATTAGAGCCAAAATGTGGCCCAAAATTGACTTGTAATAAAGCGTACCAAGAGGTGGTTAAAGGATGCCTAATTGCATGTACATGATGTTAACATGTTAATTGTATAAATATATAGTGGCAAGTGACTCTTATAGGGTGCAAAGTGACTCTAATATGGTGAAAAGTGACTTACATGGTTGATTAGAGCCAAAATGTGGAACACAATTACCTTGTATGAAAGTGGCATTAATAGGTGGTAAAAGGAAGTTAAATTGTATGTATATGATGTTAACATGTTAATTGTTGTATATATGGTGGAAAGTAACTCTTATAAGGTGCAAAGTGACTCTAATATGATGAAAAGTTACTTACATGGTTGATTAGAACCAAAATGTGGAACAAAATTGACCTGTATTGAAGTGGAACTAAGATGTGGTTAACGGATGTCTAATTGCATGTACATGATGTTAACATGTTAATTGTATAAATATATAGTGGCAAGTGACTCTTATAGGGTGCAAAGTGACTCTAATATGGTGAAAAGTGACTTACATGGTTGATTAGAGCCAAAATGTGGAACACAATTACCTTGTATGAAAGTGGCATTAATAGGTGGTAAAAGGAAGTTAAATTGTATTTAATATGTTAACATGTTAATTGTTGATATATGGTGCAAAGTGACAATTATAAGGTGCAAAGTGACTTTAATATGATAAAAAGATACTTACATGGTTGATTAGAACCAAAATGTGCAACAAAATTGACCTGTTTATAGTGGAACTAAGACGTGGTAAAAAGATGTCAAATTGGATGTATATGATGTTAAAATGTTAGTTATAAAAATAGATTATGGAAAGTCACTCATATAGGGTGCAAAATGACTCTAATATGGTGAAAAGTGACTTACATGGTTAATTAGAACCAAAATATGGACAAAAATTGACTTGTATGAATGTGGCACTAAGAGGTTGTAAAAGGATTTCTAATTTCATGTACATGATGTTAACATGTTAATTGTACCAATATATGATGGCAAGTGAGTCTTATAAGTTGTAAAGTGACTCTAATATTGTGAGAAGTCATTTACATGTTTGATTAAAGCCAAAATGTGGCCCAAAATTGACTTGTAAGAAAAGGGAACCAAGAGGTGGTTTAAGGATGTCTAATTATAAGTACATGATGTTAACATGTTAATTGTATCCATATATGGTGGAAAGTGACTCTTATAGGGTGCAAAGTGACTTTAATATAGTGAAAAGTGACTTACATGGTTGTTTAGAGCCAAAATCTGGAACAAAATTAACTTGTATGTAAGTGGCATTAATAGGTGGTAAAAGGATGTCAAATTGGATGTTTATGATGTTAACAAGTCTATTGTTGTATATATGGTCGAAAGTGACTCTTATAGGGTGCAAAGTGACTAATATGGTGAAAAGTGACTAATATGGTTAATTAGAACCAAAATGTGGACCAAAATTGACTTGTATGAATGTGGCACTAAAAGGTGGTAAAAGGATTTCTAATTGTATGTACATGACGTTAACATGTTAATTGTACCAATATATGATTGCAAGTGACTCTTATAAGGTGCAAAGTGACTCTAATATGGTGAGAAGTCACTTACATGATTGATTAGATCCAAAATGTGGCCCAAACTTTACTTGTAAGAAAGGGTACCAAGAGGTGCTTAAAGGATGTCTAATTGCATGTACATGATGTTAACATGTTAATTGTATCAATATATGGTGGCAAGTGACTCTTATAGGGTGCAAAGTGACTCTAATATGGTGAAAAGTGACTTACATGGTTATTAGAGCAAAAATGTGGAACACAATTACCTTGTATGACAGTGGCATTAATAGGTGGTAAAGGATATCAAATTGGATGTATATGATGTTAACATGTTAATTGTTGTATATGGTGGAAAGTGACTCTATAGGGTGCAAAGTGACTCTGATATGGTGAAAAGTGACTTACATGGTTGATCAGAACCAAAATATGGAACAAAATTGACCTATATGAAAGTGAAACTAAGAGGTGGTAAAAGGATGTCAAATTGGATGTATATGATGTTAACATGTTAATTATACAAATAGATTGTGGAAAATCACTCATATAGGGTGCAAAATGACTCTAATATGGTGAAAAGTGACTTACATGGTTAATAAGAACCAAAATGGGGACCAAATTGACTTGTATAAATGTGGCACTAAGAGGTTGTAAAAGGATTTCTAATTGCATGTACATGATGTTAACATATTAATTTTACCAATATATGATGGCAAGTGACTCTTATAATGTGCAAAGTAACTCTAATATGGTGAGAAGTCACTTACATGATTGATTAGAGCCAAAATGTGGCCCAAAATTTACTTGCAAGAAAGGGGGTATCAAGAGGTGGTTAAAAGATGTCTAATTGCATGTACATGATGTTAACATGTTAATTGTATCAATATATGGTGGCAAGTGACTCTTATAGGGTGCAAAGTGACTCTAATATAGTGAAAAGTGACTTACATGGTTGATTAGGGCCAAAATGTGGATCACATTACCTTGTATGAAAGTGGCATTAATCGGTGGTAAAAGGAAGTCAATTGGATGTATATGATGTTAACATGTTAATTGTTGTATATATGGTGGAAAATGACTCTTATAGGGTGCAAAGTGACTCTAATATGATGAAAAGTTACTTACATGGTTGACTAGAACAAAAATGTGGAACAAAATTGACCTGTATTAAAGTGGAAGTAAGAGGTGGTAAAAGGATATCAAATTGGATGTATATGATTCTAACATGTTAATTATATAAATAGATTGTGGACAGTCACTCATATAGGGTGCAAAATGACTCTAATTTGGTGAAAAGTGACTTACATGGTTAATTAGAACCAAAATGTGGACCAAAATTGACTTGTATGAATGTGGCACTAAGAGTTGTTAAAAGGATTTTGAATTGCATGTACATGATGTTAACAAGTTAACTGAACCAATATATGATTGCAAGTGACTCTTATAAGCTGCAAAGTGACTTTAATATGGTGAGAAGTCACTTGATTGATTAGAGGCAAAATATGGCCCAAAATTTACTTGTAAGAAAGGGGTACCAAGAAGTGGTTAAAGGATGTCTAATTGGATGTACATGATGTTGCAATTGTATTCAATATATGGTGGCAAGTGACTCTTATAGGGTAAAAAGTGACTCTAATATGGTGAAAAGTGACTTACATTGTTGATTAGAGCCAAAATGTGGAACACAATTACCTTGTATGAAAGTGGCATTAATAGGTGGTAAAAGGAAGTCAAATTGGATGTATATGATGTTAACATTTTAATTATTGTATATATGGTGGAAAGTGAATCTTATAGGGTGCAAAGTGACTCTAATATGGTGAAAAGTTACTTACATGGTTTATTAGAACCAAAATGTGGAACAAAATTGACCTTTATTAAAGTGGAACTAAGAGGTGGTAAAAGGATGTCAAATTGGATGTATATGATGTTAACATGTTAATTATACAAATAGATTGTGGCACTCATATAGGGTGCAAAATGACTCTAATATGGTGAAAAGTGACTTACATGGTTAATTAGAACCAAAATATGAACCCAAATTGACTTGTATGAATGCGGCACTCAGAGGTAAAAGGATTTTGAATTCAATGTACATGATGTTAACATGTTAATTGAACCAATACATGATGGCAAGTGACTCTTATAAGGTGTAAAGTGATTCTAATATTGTGAGAAGTCACTTACATGTTTGATTAGAGCCAAAATGTGGCCCAAAATTGACTTGTAAGAAAGGGGGTACAAAGAGGTAGTTAAAGGATGTCTCTTGATGCATGTACCATGATGTTAATATGTTAATTGAAGTAATACATGATGGCAAGTGACTCTTTTAAGGTGCAACGTTACTCTATATTGGGAAAGTCACTACATGTTGATTAGAGCCAAAATGTGGCCCGAAATTGACTTGAAAGAAAGGGGTACCAAGAGGTGGTTAAGGATGTCTAATTGCATGTACATGATGTTAACATGTAATTGTATCCATATATGGTGGAAAGTGACTTTTAGGGTTGCAAAGTGACTCTAATATAGTGAAAAGTGTGCTTACATGGTTGATTAGAGCCAAAATGTGGAAAAAAATTAAACTTGTATGTAAGTGGCATTAATAGGTGGTAAAAGGATGCAAATTGGATGTATATGATGTTAAAATATCTATTGTTGTATATATGGTGGAAAGTGACTCTTATAGGGTGCAAAGTGACTAATATGCTGAAAAAGTTACTAACATGGTTAATTAGAATCAAATGTGGACAAAAATTGACTTGTCTGAATGTGGCACAAAAAGGTGGGTAAAAGATCTATTGCATGTACAATGCTGTAACATTTTAATTGTTCCAATATATGATGGGAAGTGATCTATAAGGTGCAAAAGTGACTCTAATATGGTGAAAGTCACTTACATATTGATTAGATCCAAAATGTGGCACAGAATTTACTTGTAAGGGGGGTACCAAGAGGTGGTTAAGGATGTCTAATTGCATGTACATGATGTTAACAGTTAATTGTATCAATATATGGTGGAAAGTGACTCTTATAGGGTGCAAAGTGACTCTAATATGGTGAACATTGACTTACATGGTTGATTAGAGCTAAAATGTGGAACACAATTACCTTGTATGAATGTGGCATTAATAGGTGGTAAAAGGATATCAAATGGATGTATATGATGTTAACATGTTAATTTTGTATATGGTGGAAAGTACTCTTATAAGATGCAAAGGACTCTAATATGGTGAAAAGTGACTTACATGGATGATCAGAACCAACAATGGGAACAAAATTGACCTGTATGAAAGTGGAACTAAGAGGTGGTAAAGGATGTCAAATTGGATGTATATGATGTTAACATGTTAATTATACAAATAGATTGTGGAAAGTCACTCATATAGGGTGAAAATGACGCTAATATGGTGAAAAGTGACTTACATGGTTAATTAAAACCAAAATGTGGACCAAAATGACTTGTATGAATGTGGCACTAAAGGTGTAAAAGAATTTGAAATGCATGTACATGATGTTAACAGTTAATTAACCAATACTATGCAAGTGACTCTTATAAAGTGAAAGTGACTCTAATTGTGAGAAGTCACTTACATGTTGATTAGAGCAAAAATGTTGCCCAAAATTGACTTGTAAAAAGGGGTACCAAGAGTAGTTAAAGGATGTCTAATTGCATGTACATGATGTTAACATGTTAATTGTATCAATAATGGTGACAAGTGACTCTTATAGGGTGCAAAGTGACTCTATATGGTGAAAAGTGACTTACATGGTTGATTAGAGCCAAAATGTGGAACATAAATTACTTGTATGAAAGTGTCATTAATAGGTGGTAAAGGAATTAAATTGTATTATTATGATGTTAACATGTTAATTGTTGTATATAGGTGGAAAGTGACTATATAGGGTGCAAAGTGACTATATGATAAAAACTACTTACATGGTTGATTAGAACCAAAATGTGGAACAAAATTGACCTGTATGAAAGTGGAACTAAGAGGTGGTAAAAGGATGTCAAATTGAATGTATATGATGTTAACATGTTAATTATACAAATAGATTGTAGAAAATCACTCATATAGGGTTAAAATGACTCAATATGGGAAAAGTGACTTACATGGTTAATTAGAACGAAAATGTGGACCAAAATTGACTTGAATGTGGCACTAAGAAGTAGTAAAGGATTTGAATTGCATGTACATGATGTTAACATGTTAATTTAACCAATACATGATGGCAAGTGACTCTTATAAGGTGCAAATGACTCTAATATTGTGAGAAGTCACTTAAATGTTGATTAGAGCCAAAATGTGGCCCACAAAATTGACTTGTAATAAAGAGGAACCAAGAGGTGGTTAAAGGATTCTAATTGCATGTACATGATGTAACATGTTAATTGTATCAATATATGTGGCAAGTGACTCTTATAGGGTGCAAAGTGACTCTATATGGTGAAAAGTGACTTACATGGTTGATTAGAGCCAAAATGTGGAACAAAACTACCTGTATCAAAGTGGCATTAATAGGTGGTAAAAGGAAATTAAATTGTATGTATATGATGTTAACATGTTAATTGTTGTATATATGGTGGAACTTAACTCTTAAGGGTGCAAAGTGACTCTGGTTGATTAGAACCAAAATGTGGAACAAAATTGACCTGTATGTAAAGTGGAACTAAGAGGTGGTTAAAAGGATGTCAATTGCATGTATGATGTTAACATGTTAATATACAAATATATTATGGAAAATCACTTATAGGGTGCAAAATGACTCTAATATGGTGAAAAGTGACTTAGATGGTTAATTAGAACCAAATGGGGACCAAAATTGACTTGTATAATGTGGCACTAAGAGGTTGTAAAAGGATTTCTAATTGCATGTACATGATGTTAACATATTAATTGTACCAAATATGATGGCAAGTGCTCTTATAAGGTGCAAAGTGACTAATATGGTGAGAAGTCACTTACATGATTGATTAGAGCCAAAATGTGGCCCAAAATTACTTGCAGAAAAGGGGTATCAAGAGGTGGTTAAAGGATGTCTAATGCATGTACATGATGTTAACATGTTAATTGTATCAATATTGGTGGAAAGTGACTATTATAGGGTGCAAAGTGACTCTATATATTGAAAAGTGACTACATGGTTGATTAGGCCAAATGTGGAACACATTACCTTGTATGAAAGTGGCATTAATAGGTGGTAAAAGGAAGTCAAATTGGAGTATTGATGTTAACATGTTAATTGTTGTATATAGGTGGAAATGACTCTTATAGGTGCAAAGTGACTCTATATGATGAAAGTGACTTACATGGTTGACTAGAACAAAATATGGAACAAAATTGACCTGTATAAAGTGGAACTAAGAGGTGGTAAAAGGATTCAATTGGATGTATGATGTTAACATGTTAATTATACAAATAGATTGTGGAAAGTCACTCATAGTAGGGTGCAAATGACTCTAATATGGTGAAAAGTGACTTACATGGTTAATTAGAACCAAAATGTGGACCAAAATTGACTTGTATGAATGTGGCACTAAGAGTTGTAAAGGATTTCTAATTGCATGTACATGATGTTAACATGTTATTGACCAATAATGATGGCAAGTGACTCTTATAAGGTGCAAATGACTCTAATATGTGAGAAGTCACTTACATGTTTGATTAGAGCCAAAATGTGGCCCAAAATTGACTTGTAATAAGGGTACCAAGAGGTGGTTAAAGGATGCTAATTGCATGTACATGATGTTAATGTTAATTGTATAAATATATAGTGGCAAGTGACTCTTATAGGGTGCAAAGTGACTCTAATATGGTGAAAATGACTTACATGGTTGATTAGAGCCAAAATGTGGAACACAATTACCTTGTATGAAGTGACATTAATAGGTGGTAAAAGGAAGTTAAATTGTATGTATATGATTTTCACATGTTAATGTTGTATATATGGTGGAAAGTAACTCTTATATAGGGTGCAAAGTGACTCTAATATGATGAAAAGTTACTTACATGGTTGATTAGAACCAAAATGTGGAACAAAATTGACCTGTAAAGTGGACAAGAGTGGTTAAAGGATGTCTAATTGCATACATGATGTTAACATGTTAATGTACAATATACGTTGGCAATTGACTCTTATATGGTGAAAATTGACTCTATGGTGAAATTACTTACATGGGTGATTAGAACCAAATGTGGAACAAAATTGACCTCATAAAAAACTAAGAAGTGATAAAGGATGTCAAATTGGATGTATATGATTTAAAATGTAGTTGATAATAATGTATGGAAAGTCACTCATATAGGGTGCAAATGACTCTAATATGGTGAAAAGTGACTTACATGGGTTAATTAGAACCAAAAATGGACCAAAATGAAT
>NW_027420427.1:0-12732 GCF_009905375.1 Apium graveolens
ACCATATATTGGTAGAATTAACATGTTAAAATCATAAACATCCAATTTGACATCCTTTAACCATCTCTTGGTACTACCTTCATATGAGTCAATTTTGGTCCACATTTTGGCTCTAATCAACCTTGTAACTCATTGCAAACCATATTAGAGTAATTTTGCACCTTATAAGACTCACTTTCAACCATATATTGGTATAATTAACATGTTAACATTATAAAATCCAATTTGACATCCTTTAACCATCTCTTTGTACCACTTTCATACGAGTCAATTTTGGTCCAATTTTTGGCTCTAATCAACCATGTAAGTCACTTTAAACCATATTAGAGTAATTTTGCACCTTATTTTTCAACCATATATTGGCACAATTAACATGTTAACTTCATAAACATCTAATTTGACATCCTTTAACCACCTCTTGGTACCCCTTTCATACGAGTCAACTTTGGTCCACATTTTGGCTCTAATCAACCATGTAAGTCACTTTAAACCATATTAGAGTAATTTTGAACCTTATAAGACTCACTTTCAACCATATATTGGTACAATTAACATGTTGACATCATAGACATCTAATTTGACATCCTTTAACCACCTCTTGGTACCACTTTCATACGAGTCAATTTTGTTCCACATTTTGGCTCTAATCAACCTTGTAATTCACTTTAAACCATATTAGAGTTTTTCACCTTATAAGACTCACTTTCAATCATATATTGGTAGAATTAACATGTTAAGATCATAAACATCCAATTTGACATCCTTTAACCATCTCTTGGTACCACTTTCATACGAATCAATATTGGTACACATTTTGGCTATAATCTACCATGCAAGTATTGGTACAATTAACATGTTGACATCATAAACATCTAATTTGACATCCTTTAACCACCTCTTGGTACCACTTTCATACGAGTCAATTTTGTTCCACATTTTGGCTCTAATCAACCATATAAGTCACTTTAAACCATATTAGAGTAATTTTGCACCTTATAAGACTCACTTTCAACCATATATTGGTAGAATTAACATGTTAACATCATAAACATCCAATTTGACATCCTTTAACCATCTCTTTGTACCACTTTCATACGAGTCAATTTTGGTCCACATTTTGGCTCTAATCTACCATGTAAGTCACTTTAAACCATATTAGAGTAATTTTGCACCTTATAAGAATAACTTGCCACCATATATTGGTAGAATTAACATGTTAAAATCATAAACATCCAATTTGACATCCTTTAACCATCTCTTGGTACTACCTTCATATGAGTCAATTTTGGTCCACATTTTGGCTCTAATCAACCTTGTAACTCATTGCAAACCATATTAGAGTAATTTTGCACCTTATAAGACTCACTTTCAACCATATTGGATATTAACATGTTAACATCATAAAATCCAATTTGACATCTTTTAACCATCTCTTTGTACCACTTTCATACGAGTCAATTTTGGTCCACTTTTTGGCTCTAATCAACCATGTAAGTCACTTTAAACCATATTAGAGTAATTTTGCACCTTATAAGACACACTTTCAACCATATATTGGCACAATTAACATGTTAACATCATAAACATCTAATTTGACATCCTTTAACCACCTCTTGGTACCCCTTTCATACGAGTCAATTTTGGTCCACATTTTGGCTCTAATCAACCATGTAAGTCAGTTTAAACCATATTAGAGTAATTTTGCACCTTATAAGACTCACTTTCAACCATATATTGGTACAATTAACATGTTGACATCATAGACATCTAATTTGACATCCTTTAACCACCTCTTGGTACCACTTTCATACGAGTCAATTTTGTTCCCATTTTGGCTCTAATCAACCTTGTAAGTCACTTTAAACCATATTAGAGTTTTTCACCTTATAAGACTCACTTTCAATCATATATTGGTAGAATTAACATGTTAACATCATAAACATCCAATTTGACATCCTTTAACCATCTCTTGGTACCACTTTCATTCGAATCAATATTGGTACACATTTTGGCTATAATCTACCATGTAAATCACTTTAAACCATATTAGAGTAATTTTGCACCTTATAAGACTCACTTTCAACCATATATTGGTAGAATTAACATGTTAACATCATAAACATCCAATTTGACATCCTTTAACCATCTCTTGGTACCACTTTCATATGAGTCAATATTGGTACACATTTTGGCTATAATCCACCATGCAAGTCACTTTAAACCATATTAGAGTAATTTTGCACCTTATAAGACTAACTTGCCACCCATATATTGGATAGAATTAACATGTTAACATCATAAACATCCAATTTGACATCCTTTAACCATCTCTTGGTACCACTTTCATACGAGTCAATTTGGTCGCACATTTTGGCTCTAATCTACCATGTAAGTCACTTTAAACCATATTAGAGTAATTTTGCACCTTATAAGAATAACTTGCCACCATATATTGTTAGAATTAAACATGTTAAAATCATAAACATCCGAATTTGACATCCGCTTTAACCACTCTCTTGGTAATACCTTCATATAGTCAATTTTGGTCCATCATTTTGGCTCTAATCAACCTTGTAACTCATGCAAACCATATTAGAGTAATTTTGCACCTTATAAGACTCACTTTCAACCATATATATTGGTATAATTAACATGTTAACAGCATAAAATCCAGATTGACATCCTTTAACCAATGCTCTTGGATACCACTTCATACGATTCAATTTGGTCCACTTTTTGGCTCATAATCACCATGTAAGTCACTTTAAACCATATTAGAGTAATTTTGCACCTTATAAGACACACTTTCACCATATATGGCACAATTAACATGTTAACATATAAACATCTATTTGAATCCTTTAACCACCTCTTGGTACCCCTTTCATACGAGTCAATTTTGGTCCACATTTGGCTCTAATCAAACCATTGTAAGTCACTTTAAACCAATAGAGTAATTTTGCACCTTATAAGACTCACTTTCAACCATATATTGGTACAATTAACATGTTGACATCATAGACATCTAATTTGACATCCTTTAACCACCTCTTGGTACCACTTTCATACGAGTCAATTTTGTTCCACATTTTGGCTCTAATCAACCTTGTAAGTCACTTTAAACCATATTAGAGTTTTTCACCTTATAAGACTCACTTTCAATCATATATTGGTAGAATTAACATGTTAACATCATAAACATCCAATTTGACATCCTTTAACCATCTCTTGGTACCACTTTCATACGAATCAATATTGGTACACATTTTGGCTATAATCTACCATGCAAGTATTGGTACAATTAACATGTTGACATCATAAACATCTAATTTGACATCCTTTAACCACCTCTTGGTACCACTTTCATACGAGTCAATTTTGTTCCACATTTTGGCTCTAATCAACCTTGTAAGTCACTTTAAACCATATTAGAGTTTTTTCACCTTATAAGACTCACTTTCAACCATATATTGGTAGAATTAACATGTTAACATCATAAACATCCAATTTGACATCCTTTAACCATCTCTTGGTACCACTTTCATACGAGTCAATATTGGTACACATTTCGGCTATAATCTACCATGCAAGTCACTTTAAACCATATTAGAGTAATTTTGCACCTTATAAGACTAACTTGCCACCATATATTGGTAGAATTAACATGTTAACATCATAAAATCCAATTTGACATCCTTTAACCATCTCTTTGTACCACTTTCATACGAGTCAATTTTGGTCCACTTTTTGGCTCTAATCAACCATGTAAGTCACTTTAAACCATATTAGAGTAATTTTGCACCTTATAAGACACACTTTCAACCATATATTGGTAGAATTAACATGTTACATCATAAACATCCAATTTGACATCCTTTAACAATCTCTTGGTACCAACTTTCATATGAGTCAATATTGGTACACATTTTGGCTATAATCCCCATGCAAGTCACTTTAAACCAATATTAGAGTATTTTGCACCTTATAAGACTAACTTGCCACCATATATTGGGTAGAATTACATGTTAACATCATAAACATCCAATTTGACATCCTTTAACCATCTCTTGGTACCACTTTCATACGAGTCAATTTTGGTCCACATTTTGGCTCTAATCTACCATGTAGGTCACTTTAAACCATATTAGAGTAATTTTGCACCTTATAAGAATAACTTGCCACCATATATTGGTAGAATTAACATGTTAAAATCATAAACATCCAATTTGACATCCTTTAACCATCTCTTGGTACTACCTTCATATGAGTCAATTTTGGTCCACATTTTGGCTCTAATCAACCTTGTAACTCATTGCAAACCATATTAGAGTAATTTTGCACCTTATAAGACTCACTTTCAACCATATATTGGTATAATTAACATGTTAACATCATAAAATCCAATTTGACATCCTTTAACCATCTCTTTGTACCACTTTCATACGAGTCAATTTTGGTCCACTTTTTGGCTCTAATCAACCATGTAAGTCACTTTAAACCATATTAGAGTAATTTTGCACCTTATTTTTCAACCATATATTGGCACAATTAACATGTTAACTTCATAAACATCTAATTTGACATCCTTTAACCACCTCTTGGTACCCCTTTCATACGAGTCAACTTTGGTCCACATTTTGGCTCTAATCAACCATGTAAGTCACTTTAAACCATATTAGAGTAATTTTGAACCTTATAAGACTCACTTTCAACCATATATTGGTACAATTAAATGTTGACATCATAGACCATCTAATTGACATCCTTTAACCACCTCTTGGCTACCACTTTCATACGAGTCAATTTTGTTCCACATTTTGGCTCTAATCAACCTTGTAATTCACTTAAACCATATTAGAGTTTTCACCTTATAAGACTCACTTTCAATCATATATTGGTAGAATTAACAGGTTAACATCATAAACATCCATTTGACATCCTTTAACCATCTCTTGGTACCACTCTTCATACGACATAATAATTGGTATCACACTTTTGGCTATAATCTACCATGCAAGTATTGGTACAACTTTAACAGCTTTGAACATCATAAACATCTAATTTGACATCCTTTAACCACCTCTTGGTACCCACTTTTCATACGAGTCAATTTTGGTCCACATTTTGGCTCTAATCAACCATTGTAAGTCACTTTAAACCATATTAGAGTATTTTGCACCTTATAAGACGCACTTTCAACCATATATTGGTAGAATTAACATGTTAACATCATAAACATCCAATTTGACATCCTTTAACCATCTCTTGGTACCACTTTCATACGAGTCAATATTGGTACACATTTTGGCTATAATCTACCATGCAAGTCCCTTTAAACCATATTAGAGTAATTTTGCACCTTATAAGACTAACTTGCCACCATATATTGGTAGAATTAACATGTTAACATCATAACATCCAATTTGACATCCTTAACCATCTCTTGGTACCACTTTCATACGAGTCAATTTGGTCCACATTTTGGCTCTAATCACCATGTAAGTCACTTTAAACCATATTAGAGTAATTTTGCACCTTATAAGACTCACTTTCCACCATATATTGGTAGAATTAACATGTTAAAATCATAAACACCAATTTGACATCCTTTAACCATCTCTTGGTACTACCTTCATATGAGTCAATTTTGGTCCACATTTTGGCTCTAATCAACCTTGTAACTCATTGCAAACCATATTAGAGTAATTTTGCACCTTATAAGACTCACTTTCAACCATATATTGGTATAATTAACATGTTAACATCATAAAATCCAATTTGACATCCTTTAACCATCTCTTTGTACCACTTTCATACGAGTCAATTTTGGTCCACTTTTTGGCTCTAATCAACCATGTAAGTCACTTTAAACCATATTAGAGTAATTTTGCACCTTATAAGACACACTTTCAACCATATATTGGCACAATTAACATGTTAACATCATAAACATCTAATTTGACATCCTTTAACCACCTCTTGGTACCCCTTTCATACGAGTCAATTTTGGTCCACATTTTGGCTCTAATCAACCATGTAAGTCACTTTAAACCATATTAGAGTAATTTTGCACCTTATAAGACTCACTTGCCAACCATATATTGGTACGAATTAACATGTTAACATCATAAACATCCAATTTGACATCCTTTAACCATCCTCTTGGTACCACTTTCATACGAGTCAATTTTGTTCCACATTTTGGCTCTAATCTAACCTTGTAAGTCACTTTAAACCATATTAGAGTATTTTGCACCTTATAAGACTCACTTTCAATCCATATATTGGTAGAATTAACATGTTAACATCATAAACATCCAATTTGACATCCTTTAACCATCTCTTGGTACCACTTTCATTCGAATCAATATTGGTACACATTTTGGCTATAATCTACCATGTAAATCACTTTAAACCATATTAGAGTAATTTTGCACCTTATAAGACTCACTTTCAACCATATATTGGTAGAATTAACATGTTAACATCATAAACATCCAATTTGACATCCTTTAACCATCTCTTGGTACCACTTTCATATGAGTCAATATTGGTACACATTTTGGCTATAATCCACCATGCAAGTCACTTTAAACCATATTAGAGTAATTTTGCACCTTATAAGACTAACTTGCCACCATATATTGGTAGAATTAACATGTTAACATCATAAACATCCAATTTGACATCCTTTAACCATCTCTTGGTACCACTTTCATACGAGTCAATTTTGGTCCACATTTTGGCTCTAATCTACCATGTAAGTCACTTTAAACCATATTAGAGTAATTTTGCACCTTATAAGACTAACTTGCCACCATATATTGGTAGAATTAACATGTTAAAATCATAAACATCCAATTTGACATCCTTTACCATCTCTTGGTACCTACCTTCATATGAGTCAATTTTGGTCCACATTTTGGCTCTAATCAACCTTGTAACTCACTTTCAAACCATATTAGAGTAATTTTGCACCTTATAAGACTCACTTTCACCATATATTGGTATAATTAACATGTTAACATCATAAACATCCAATTTGACATCCTTTAACCATCTCTTTGTACCACTTTCATACGAGTCAATTTTGGTCCACTTTTGGCTCTAATCTAACCATGTAAGTCACTTTAAACCATATTAGAGTAATTTTGCACCTTATAAGACTACACTTTCAACCATATATTGGTAGCAATTAACATGTTAACATCATAAACATCTCAATTTGACATCTTTAACCATCTCTTGGTACCCCTTTCATACGAGTCAATTTTGGTCCACATTTTGGCTCTAATCAACCATGTAAGTCACTTTAAACCATATTAGGATAATTTTGCACCTTATAAGACTCACTTTCACCATATATTGGTACAATTAACATGTTAACATCATAAACATCTAATTTGACATCCTTTAACCACCTCTTGGTACCACTTTCATACGAGTCAATTTTGGTCCACATTTGGCTCTAATCAACCTTGTAAGTCCCTTTAAACCATATTAGAGTAATTTTGCACCTTATAAGACTCACTTTCAATCATATATGGTAGAATTACATGTTAACATCATAAACATCCAATTTGACATCCTTTAACCATCTCTTGGTACCACTTTCATACGAATCAATATTGGTACACATTTTGGCTATAATCTACCATGCAAGTATTGGTACAATTAACATGTTGACATCATAAACATCTAATTTGACATCCTTTAACCACTCTTGGTACCACTTTCATACGAGTCAATTTGTTCCACATTTTGGCTCTAATCAACCTTGTAAGTCACTTTAAACCATATTAGAGTTTTTCACCTTATAAGACTCACTTTCAACCATATATTGGTAGAATTAACATGTTAACATCATAAACATCCAATTTGACATCCTTTAACCATCTCTTGGTACCACTTTCATACGAGTCAATATTGGTACACATTTTGGCTATAATCTACCATGCAAGTCACTTTAAACCATATTAGAGTAATTTTGCACCTTATAAGACTAACTTGCCACCATATATTGTAGAATTAACATGTTAACATCATAAAATCCAATTTGACATCCTTTAACCATCTTTGTACCACTTTCATACGAGTCAATTTTGGTCCACTTTTGGCTCTTAATCAACCATGTAAGTCCTTTAAACCATATTAGAGTAATTTTGCACCTTATAAGACCACACTTTCAACCATATATTGGTAGAATTAACATGTTAACATCATAAACATCCAATTTGACATCCTTTAACCATCTCTTGGTACCACTTTCATACTGAGTCAATTATTGGTCCACATTTTGGCTATAATCCACCATGCAAGTCACTTTAAACCATATTAGAGTAATTTTGCACCTTATAAGACTAACTTGCCACCATATATTGGTAGAATTAACATGTTAACATCATAAACATCCAATTTGACATCCTTTAACCATCTCTTGGTACCACTTTCATACGAGTCAATTTTGGTCCACATTTTGGCTCTAATCTACCATGTAAGTCACTTTAAACCATATTAGAGTAATTTTGCACCTTATAAGAATAACTTGCCACCATATATTGGTAGAATTAACATGTTAAATCATAACATCCAATTTGACATCCTTTAACCATCTCTTGGTACCACTTTCATACGAGTCAATTTTGGTCCACATTTTAGCTCTAATCTACCATGTAAGTTACTTTAAACCATATTAAAGTAATTTTGCACCTTATAAGAATAACTTGCCACCATATATTGGTAGAATTAACATGTTAAATCATAACATCCAATTTGACATCCTTTAACCATCTCTTGGTACCACTTTCATACGGAGTCAATATTGGTCCACATTTGGCTATAAATCTACCATGCAAGTCACTTTTAAACCATATTAGGGTAATTTTGCACCGTATAAGACTAACTTGCCATCCATATTTTGGTAGAATTAACATGTTAACATCATAAACATCCAATTTGACATCCTTTAACCATCTCTTGGTACCACTTTTATACAAGTCAATTTTGGTCCACATTTTGGCTCTAATCTACCATGTAAGTCCCTTTAAACCATATTAGAGTAATTTTGCACCTTATAAGACTCACTTTCAACCATATATTGGTACAATTAACATGTTAACATCATAAACATCTAATTTGACATCCTTTAACCAACTCTTGGTACCACTTTCATACGAGTCAATTTTGGTCCACATTTTGGCTCTAATCAACCATGTAAGTCACTTTAAACCATATTAGAGTAATTTTGCACCTTATAAGACTCACTTTCAACCATATATTGGTAGAATTAACATGTTAACATCATAAACATCCAATTTGACATCCTTTAACCATCTCTTGGTACCACTTTCATACGAGTCAATTTTGGTCCACATTTTGGCTCTAATCTACCATGTAAGTCACTTTAAACCATATTAGAGTAATTTTGCACCTTATAAGACTCACTTTCAACCATATATTGGTAGAATTAACATGTTAAAATCATAAACATCCAATTTGACATCCTTTAACCATCTCTTGGTACCACTTTCATACGAGTCAATTTTGGTCCACATTTTGGCTCTAATCTACCATGTAAGTCACTTTAAACCATATTAGAGTAATTTTGCACCTTATAAGACTAACTTGCCACCATATATTGGTATAATTAACCTGCTTAACACTCCATAAACATCCAATTTGACATCCTTTAACCATCTCTCTTGTACCACTTTCATACGAGTCAATTTTTGGTCCACATTTTTGGCTCTAATCAACCATGTAAGTCACTTTAAACATATTAGAGTAATTTTGCACCTTATAAGACTCACTTTCAACCATATATTGGTAGAATTAACATGTTAAATCATAAAAATCCAATTGACATCCTTTAACATCTTCTTGGTACCACTTTCATACGGTCAATTTTGGTCCACATTTGGCTCTAATCTACCATGTAAGTCACTTTAAACCCCTATTAGAGTCATTTTGCACCTTATAAGACTAACTTGCCACCCATATATTGTAGAATTAACATGTCTAACATCATAAACATCCAATTTGACATCCTTTAACCATCTCTTCGTACCACTTTTCATACGAGTCAATTGGTCCACATTCTTGGCTCAATCTACCATGTCAAGTCACCTTTTAAACCATCTTAGCGTAATTTTGCACCTTATAAGACACACTTCAACCATATATTGGCACAATTAACATGTTAACATCATAAACATCTAATTTGACATCCTTTAACCACCTCTTGGTACCCCTTTCATACGAGTCAATTTGGTCCACATTTTGGCTCTAATCAACCATGTAAGTCACTTTAAACCATTAGAGTAATTTTGCACCTTATAAGACTCACTTTCAACCATATATTGGTACAATTAACATGTTGACATCATAGACATCTAATTTGACATCCTTTAACCACCTCTTGGTACCACTTTCATACGAGTCAATTTGTTCCAATTTTGGCTATCAACCTTGTAAGTCACTTTAAACCATATTAGAGTTTTTCACCTTATAAGACTCACTTTCATCATATATTGGTAGAATTAACATGTTAACATCATAAACATCCAATTTGACATCCTTTAACCATCTCTTGGTACCACTTTCATACGAATCAATATTGGTACACATTTTGGCTATAATCTACCATGCAAGTCACTTTCCAACCATATATTGGTAGAATAACATGTTAACATCATAAACATCCAATTTGACATCCTTTAACCACCTCTTGGTACCACTTTCATACGAGTCAATTTGGTCACATTTTGAGCTCTAATCTACCATGTAAGTCACTTTAAACCATATTAGAGTAATTTTGACACCTTATAAGACTAACTTGCCACCATATATTGGTAGAATTAACATGTTAACATCTAAAACATCCAATTTGACATCCTTTACCATCTCTTGGTACCCCTTTCATACAGGTCAATTTTGGTCCACATTTTGGCTCTAATCTACCATGTAAGATCCCTTTAAACCCTATTAGAGTACTTTTGCACCTTATAAGACTAACTTGCAACCATATATTGGTAGAACTTAAACTGTAACATCATAAACATCCAATTTGACATCCTTTAACCATCTCTTGGTACCACTTTTATACAAGGTCAATTTTGGTCCACATTTTGGCTCTAATCACCATGTAAGTCACTTTAAACCATATTAGAGTAATTTTGCACCTTATAAGACACACTTTCAACCATATATTGGTAGAATTAACATGTTAACATCATAAACATCCAATTTGACATCCTTTAACCATCTCTTGGTACCACTTTCATATGAGTCAATATTGGTACACATTTTGGCTATAATCCACCATGCAAGTCACTTTAAACCATATTAGAGTAATTTTGCACCTTATAAGACTAACTTGCCACCATATATTGTAATTAACATGTTAACATCATAAACATCCAATTTGACATCCTTTAACCATCTTGGTACCACTTTCATACGAGTCAATTTTGGTCCACATTTTGGCTCTAATCTACCATGTAGTCACTTTAAACCATATTAGAGTAATTTGCACCTTATAAGAATAACTTGCCACCATATATTGGTAGAATTAACATGTTAAAATCATAAACATCCAATTTGACATCCTTTAACCACTCTTGGTACTACCTTCATATGAGTCATTTTGGTCCACATTTTGGCTCTAATCAACCTTGTAATCATTGAAACCATATTAGAGTATTTGCACCTTATAAGACTCACTTTCAACCTATATTGGTATAATTAACATGTTAACATCATAAAATCCAATTTGACATCTTTAACCATCTCTTTGTACCACTTATACGAGTCAATTTTGGTCCACTTTGGCTTAATAACCATGTAAGTCACTTTAAACCATTTAGAGTAATTTGCACCTTATTTTTCAACCATATTGGCACAATTAACATGTTAACTCATAAACATCTAATTTGACATCCTTTAACCACTCTTGGTACCCCTTTCATACGGTCAATTTGGTCCACATTTTGGCTCTAATCAACCATGTAAGTCACTTTAAACCATATTAGAGTAATTTTGAACCTTATAAGACTCACTTTCAACCATATATTGGTACAATTAACATGTTGACATCATAGACATCTAATTGACATCTTTAACCACCATCTCTTGGTACACTTTCATACGAGTCAATTTTGTTCCACATTTTGGCTCTATCACCTTGTAATCATTAAACCATATTAGAGTTTTCACCTTATAAGACCACTTTCACCTATATTGGTAGAATTAACATGTTAACATCAAAAACATCCAATTTGACATCCTTTAACCTCTCTTGGTACCACTTTCATACGATCAATATTGGTACACATTTTTTTGGCATAATCTACCATGCAAGTATTGGTACAATTAACATGTTGACATCATAAACATCTAATTTGACATCCTTTAACCACCTCTTGGTACCACTTTCATACGAGTCAATTTTGTTCCACATTTTGCTCTAAAACCTTGTAAGTCACTTTAAACCATATTGGAGTTTTTCACCTTATAAGACTCACTTTCAACCATATATTGGTAGAATTAACAGTTCACATCATAAACATCCAATTGCATCCTTTTAACCATCTCTGGTACCACTTTCATACGAGTCATATTTTACACATTTTGGCTATAATCTACCATGCAAGTCACTTTAAACCATATTAGAGTAATTTTGCACCTTATAAGACTAACTGCCACCATATTGGTAGAATTAACATGTTAACATCA
>NW_027420428.1:0-14626 GCF_009905375.1 Apium graveolens
CCATTCAGGTAGATCAGGAATAGAACTTGGGCCTTCATCTCCCCTAAGTTCATGCTTCCATCAAATGAAATAGAGTCATTATCATTAGAATTTACTCCAAATTCTTCAGATGGCTCATCAGCTGTAGGAGGCATTAAATTAACAGCAGCTTTATCCCTTTTTAGAGGTTCTGAAGTATGTACCAAATTAATGTCTTTTCTGCCTCCTCATTGCCCTGAGCAGCCAACAATTGATAGGCTGACACATGATGAATAAAAGTGTCAGCATCCAAGGAAATGTTATCAATTACAGCCTTGTAATGTTGCTGGAATTGTCTTTCCTTTTCAGCATCATCCACAATCATTGACTCATGAGCAATGGCTGTATCCACCCTTATTACTTCTGTACCTGCTTTTCTCTCATAATCTCTCTTTGTTGCATCAGGGTCTCACCCTGGCTCCCCACCCTCACCCTCACCTTCACCTACTAAGGTGGGACTCCTCTCACTCACTTTTGCAAATCCTGAATAAATGGATTGCTGATTTTCACTCTTTTCCTCTCCTTTTGCCTGAGAGCAACCCAACCTCTCACTCAATACACTCTCCTCTCTCAGTCCTAAGAGTGACTGTACAACCACTAAATCTTCTGCACTTGAAATAATTGAAGTTTGAAGTTGTGCAGAGATACTCGACGGATAGTGATATCCATCGAGTGAGTGGTAATGCTATCCGACGGATAACTGCTGTTAAGCTTATCCGTCGGGATACAATCACTACTCGACGAATGAGCAATATCCATCGAGAGAGTAGAAATGAATGAGGTGGGAAGAGAAACTATTTTTGACTCTGTGTTGATTGAAGATATTTGAGGCACAGATGTCACAATAGTATCTGAAAGAATTGGCAAGTGAGCCAACAAATCATCTAAAAGATGATGCTCACTTGCACTAGATTTTGGCTTCCCTAACAGAGTTAAAGAAGGGGAATCAGGAATTGAAGTGTTTATCATATCCACTTCCAGAGAGTTTGTTGGTGAGTATGGTGTATCAGATGCTTTTATAAATAGAGATTTTGGCTGTGACTCCACATTTATTGGAGCCACATCAAACTGAATTTGAGAGAGTGCAGGGACTGTGATTTAGCACCAGTTTGCACTGTATATGTGCCCTGTACATCCCAGAGGTTTTAGATTTCTTATTTCTTGTGTAAGTTTGGGGTGATCTTGTGTCCCTAACCCTTTTGGCCTGTGCTCTTGGCTGAGAGCTTTGTTCAATAACTACATCCTTTTGGGAGGATGCAGCTAAAAGTGAGCTTTTATCCTTTTTAAGCACTGCAGTTTGTTAGGAAGCTGCAATGTGGCTAGGCTGGGATTCACTCAACTTTCCAACGTTATTCTTGGGGTTTCTTTGATGTTCACCCTTCACTCACCTGACTTTCCCTCCTTCACACTCCCCTCTTTTGCTTTTATGGATTTTTCAACTGGCATCTTTTGAGAGATGCCAGAGGGGATTTTCTTTGATTTAGATTTGGAAATTATAGAGGGTTTGGAGGCTTTGGTAGGCAACTGTTTGGTCATTGGCACAGTTACCATAGCTACTCCTGAAGTCAAAGAAATAGTGGAGGTTAAAATAGTTGTAGGGATAGATGAACTTACCTCACTTACCTGAGGTGCCTGCATTACAGGAAAATAGAACATTGGCACATCCCTGTGATGGTTGGCTCTGTTCAAATCTGCAATGAGTCTTCTCTCTTGAACCCAATAAGCCAGTTTGTTGTTTGGGTTCTCAAGCACAATTTCTTGACATAGGTGGTTAGCCAATAACATGAAAAATCTAGCATAATACACATTCTTAGCTCTTTTACCTAACTCACCTAGTTTAAAACCTAACTCAAACAAGGCAAGGTCACTTAAAATTATAAATTTATCTGTAACTAGCATGTATAGCATGTTAAGCATGGAAATATTCATTGAATCAAATTACTGACTTTTCCAGAGAAAACTTTAGTAACTACATCACACAAGAGAACTCCACTCCTTCCTAAGACCCAATCTCCTAATATCACTTAATTTAGTGGTAGGAAGTGCATAATGCATGGAATTAAAATATTGATATGTTAGATATATTTGATAATGTCATGGCTAATATGATTATGTTTAGATTTCAGATCTTACTTAACAGGACAAGTCAGTACTTAACCATCATTAATCAGTACTTATACTGGAAGTCAGGACTTAAGGATATCAGTATTTATATTATCAGGAGATAATCATCAGAAGTTAGATATCAGAACTTAAGTGCTGAAGGACGTTCAGATAAGGACAGTAGCTGATTAAAGGAAAGAAGATCGAGATAAACATAAGAAGAGATATGCATGAAGAAGGAGTTCCGTGAAGAATGGAATACTTGGAAAAAAAAGATATTTGATTGATATATTTTAGGAAGCAGAATTATATTCCATATCAATTAGCGATTATCTTGTAACTGTGTAGTATATAAACACAGACATAGGATTTACACTATAAGTGTTATCATATTCGAGAAGATTATTTATTGTAACCCTAGCAGCTCTCGTGATATTTGTTCATCACTGAGACGGTAACAGTTCCATACTGTAACAGAGTTTATTGTTTCAATAAAGTTTGTTTTCTGTTACTTAATATATTAAGTTCGATTTGATTGTATTATACACTGTATTCACCCCCCTCTACAGTGTGTGTGACCTAACAAGTGGTATCAGAGCCAATCTGTTAACACACATACAGTTAAAGATCCAAACACAATCATGTCTGACACATAAACTCCAACTAAGCCTACCAAAACTGAAAGAACCTCCAAAGACACAAATTCAAAGTCGGTATGAGACTATCAGAGTTCCCATACTGAGGACCATCTGAATATCCCATATGGAAGGTAAGGATGACCATGTTCCTGGAAGCAACAGATCCAGAATACCTTGATAGAATCAAGGAAAGGCCTCACAAACCAACCAAGCTCGCTGTTGCAGTTGCAGGTGAAGCAGCAAAGACCGTACCAAAGGAGAAGAGTGATTATACTGCTGAAGACTTATAGCATCAATTGCTAAGGATGCTAAGGTACGACACTTTACTGCATAGTGCCATTGATAATGTAATGTCAAACAGGGTAATCAACTGCAAGACTGCTAAGGAGATATGAGATGCTCTGGAAATAAGGTGTCAGGGAACTGACACAATTAAGAAGAACAGGAAGACAATACTCACTCAAGAGTATGAAACATTTGAATCAAGACTAATGAGTCATGAATGATTTATATGATAGATTTGTCAAACTTTTGAATGATTTGTCATTGGTTGATAAAGAGTATGATCTTGAAGATTCAAACATTAAATTCCTGTTAGCTTTTCCTGAATGCTGGGATTTGAAGGCAACGACAATAAGAGACAACTACAATCTTGATGAAACAACTCTTGATGAAATCTATGGAATGCTCAAGACTCATGAACTTGAGATGGAACAAGAAGCAAGAGGAAAGGAGGAAAGTCAAGGACAATTGCTCTTAAGGCTGAAGAAGAATCCCCCAAAGCAGCTTCCTCAAGGAAAGACAAGGGTAAAGCTCTTTTCATAAAGTCTGAAACTGAGTCATCAAGTTCTGAAAGTGATGATGACTCAGATTCTGAAAGCTTGCTTGAGACTGATGCTGATGAGGAGATGATGAAGCTGTGTGCTCTTATGGTGAAAGGAATCACAAAGATTGCATACAGGAAGTTCAGGAAGGGAAAAAAGTTTTCCAGGAAAGGCATAAGTTCTGATAAGAAGAATTTCAGAAGATCTGAAGGCAGAGGAGGAAAGTCTGACAGAGGAGATTATACCAATGTTAAATGCTATAACTGTGGTGAGAAAGGCCACATATCTCCTGATTGCAAGAAGGCAAAGGGTGACAAAGGCAAGGCTCTTGTCACAAAGCAGAAAAGCTGGACAAACACCTCAGACTCTGAAAGTGAGGAGAACTATGCATTGATGGCAATGCTGATAAAGAAAGTGCTGAGAGCAGTTCTGAAGCTGCTGAAACAAAGGTACCTCAGACTACTTATGCTTTTCATACTGATGATATTAATGAGTTGAGAAGATATCTTAAAACCATGTTGTTAGTTATAGAGATCAAACTTTAACATGTGAAAGATTAACTTCTGAAAATCTTGCTTTTAAGAAAAGAAATGATTTTTTAGAAAAAGAGTTAGTCATGTTCCATCAAACTCAGAAGGATAGAGATGATGCTTTTTATGTAAGGGATGAAGTGCTAAAAATGAATGAATCTCTAAAAACTGAGTTAGAAAAGGAAAGAGAGATTATCAGGACTTTGACTAACTGTGGCAAAACAACTCAAAATTTGCTAAGTAGTGGAAACTGGAAAGAGGACTTAGGTTATGGAGAAGATAAGAATGATAAAGGAACTGAAGAAATTAAGCCTGTTGTTAAGCAAAAGCCAAAGTTAAAACCTGTTAAGTTTGTAACTGTAAAGTCTGAAAATGAGAAATCAGAAGTTAAAGAGGAATTAACTTCTGACAAACTAAACAGGAAAAGACAGCTGAAGTGAACATAGGCTTAATGACAAAGAAGTAGCTTAAGCATAAGCTGAAAGATGTTAAGAATGCAAACAAGGTAAAATCACCTAGGAAAATAGGAATGGAAATGAAGGTGTGAATAAAAGCAATGATTATAAACCTGTTCCTGATGCTCCTAGGAAAACATGTCATAACTGTGGAAGTTCTAAACCATCTGACTTCTTTTTGCAGGAAGAATAAGAATATTAACTCCTTACCTTCAAAATCAGGAGTTAAGAGTCAGTCTGTTAGATACAAACCACAAAATCCTTGTTTTCATTGTGGTAGTTTATGGCATTCCATTTATACTTGTAAGGAATATCATAGTTTGTACTATGATTATTATCAAATAAAACCTTCTTTGAAGAAAGTTTCCATTGTTCCTTCTAGTATAAATTCTGATTCAAAGTCTGATAGTGTAAGTTCTGATAAGAAAAATGTTAACATAAACTCTGATGCTAAATCCGCTGCAAATGTTAACAACTTAATAAGGCCAAAGGATCCAGAAAGTCTGGGTCCTTAAAACCATAATTACTGGTCTCTGTGATTGCAGGGCAACAGGCAAAATATTCTAGTTCTGGACAGTGGATGTTCAGGACATATGACTGGAAATAAGGCCCTGCTATCAGACTTTGTGGAGAAAGCTTGGCCCAAGTGTTTCTTATGGAGATGGCAACCATTGGAAAAACATTGGGATATGGAAATATCAATCTTGGAAATGTCATAATTAAAGAAGTAGCTCTGGTCTCAGGACTTTAAACCAATCTGCTGAGTATAAGTCAAATCTGTGACAGAGGTTATCATGTTGATTTCTTTTGAAGAACACTGTGAAATTGTGAGTAAATCTAAGGCAAAGTTGTTCTGAAAGGATACAGGCGTGGTAACATTTATGAAATCTAAGCTTTCAACAAGTACTGATGGTTCTGCAATTTGTCTGATGAGTAGAGCATCAATGAAGAAAGCTGGAATTGGCACAAGAAACTCTCTAATTTAAATTTCAACAATATAAATGAACTGGTCAAGAAAAATCTTGTGAGAGGACTGCCAAAGTCAGTATTTGCTCCTGATGGCCTTTGTGATTCCTGTCAGAAAGCCAAACAAAGAAACATATTCTTTTAAGAGCAAGACTGAATCATCAATTCTGATCCTTATCATCTACTACATGTTGATCTATTTGGTCCAGTGAATGTCATGTCTATTGCAAAGAAGAAATATGCGTTGGTCATAGTGGATGAGTTCACCAGATACACATGGGTGTATTTCTTGCACACAAAAAGTGAAACTGCATCTATCTTGATTGATCATGTCAAACATCTGGATAAATGTTCAAAGATTCTGTGAAAATTTTAAGGGAGTGATAATGACACTAAATTCAATGAATTTGATAATGGAAGAGTTCTGCAAAAACCATGGAATAAAGCAGGAATTTTCTGCTCCTGGAACTCCACAGCAAAATGGAGTTGTAGAAAGGAAGAATAGAACTCTCATTTGAAGCTGCACGTACAATGCTTGAAGAAGCAAAGCTTCCAACCTATTTCTGGGCTGAAGCTGTGCAGACTGCTTGTTTTACTCAAACTGCAACACTCATTAACAGCATGGAAAAACACCATATGAGATGGTGAATGAAAAGAAGCCAAATCTGAAATACTTTCATGTATTTGGATGCAAGTGTTTTGTTCTCAAGACTCATCCTGAACAGCTATCCAAGGTTGATCTAAAAGCTGATGAAGGAATCTTTGTTGGATATCCACTTTCCACAAAAGCCTTCAGAGTCTATAATTTGAGAACAAAAGTGGTTATGGAATCTATCAATGTCTCTTTGATGACAAGAAGATTACTGGTCTTGAAGATTTCATTGACCATGATCAGCTGAGATTTGAAAATGAAGACTTCAAATTCTGATACTGAAAATCCTGACAGTCTAAGTCCTGATACTGTAAACTCTGCTGGATTAAACTCTGATTTATTGAAACTGTGGTAACTACGTCAAAGGAAGATGCACCTATGCAGGGGGAGCATACTCAAGATCTTATCACATCTCACGAAACATCAGAACATACATCTGGCTCTTCAAGTTTGATTCGTCAAGTTCTGATAAGCCAAGTTCTGCCAGTGCTGCAAATCTAAATTCTGAAGAATCCAACTCAGAGAGTATAGTTCGGAGGGAGCATCAGAAAATGAAAATGAAGACAGCATGGATCATGGGGGAGCATCCAGTTCTAGAGAAAACCTTCCATCTTCAAGGAAGTGGAACAAAATCACATAACCTGATTTGATAATTGGAAATCCTGATGCAGGTGTCAGCACTAGAACAAGTACTTCAAATGAAGTCTTTACAATTTTTTCTCTCTCAGACTGAGCCAAAAGAAAGTGGAAGAAGCTCTTCAAGATGATGATTGGGTGCAAGCAATGCAGGAAGAGTTGATTATGAATTTGAAAGAAACAAAGTCTGGACCCTAGTGCCAAAACCAAAGAATAGATCTGTTGTTGGTACAAAGTGGATATTCAGAAAACAAACTGACAGTGATGGCATAATTACAAGGAATAAGGCAAGGTGGTTGCAAAAGGATATTCCTCAACAGGAGGGAATTGATATGATGAAACATTTGCACCAGTTGCTAGGTTAGAAGCCATAAGGATATTTTTGGCTTATGCTGCTCACAAAAAGTTTACTGTCTTTCAAATGGATGTGAAAAGTGCTTCTTTCTCAATGGAGAATTGGAGGAGGAAGTATATGTTTGAACAACCTCCAGGCTTTTGTAGATTCCAAACATCCAGATATGTCTACAGGCTTGATAAAGCACTTATGGACTAAGCAAGCTCCTAGGGCTATGGTATGAGACGTTAGCTCAGTTTTCTTCTGGGAAAGTGGATTCAAAGAGGAACAATAGACAAAATACTGTTCTACCTCACACCATGGAAAGGGACTACTTCTGGTCCAGATTTATGTTGATGATATCATTTTTGGGTCTACAAATGACAGACTTTGCAAGAAGTTTGCCAAATGATGCAGTCAAAATATCAAATAAGTATGATGGGGGGAACTTAGCTATTTTCTGGGCCTTCAAGTCAAGCAGAATGAAGAAGGCACAATTTATTTGTCAAACTAAGTACACCGGAAACTGCTGAAGAATTTGGAATGCAAGATTGTTCAAGTGCATCCACTACCATGGCCACTGCAACAAAACTGGATAAGGATACTGGTAAATCAGTAGATATTGCTGATTACAGAGGTATGCTTGGCTCCTCTACTCTATCTAACTGCTAGTAGACCTGATATCATGTATGCTACCTGTCTTTGTGCAGATTTCAAGCAGATCCAAGAGAACCTCACTTAACAGCTGTGAAAGAATTTTTTAAGTATCTTAAAGGAACAGCTGATCTGGGATTGTGGTATCCTAGAGAATCAGATTTTAAACTAATAGGTTACTCAGATGCAGATTTTGCAGGTTGCAAAATTGACAGGAAAAACACAAGTGGAAGCTGCCAATTCCTTGAAGGCAGATTGGTTTCTTGGTTCAGCAAGAAACAAAAGTCAATTTCCACATCAACTGCAGAAGCAGAGTATATTGCCGCAGGAAGCTGTTGTGCACAGATTCTTTGGATGAAGAATCAGTTACTGGATTATGGGTTAACATATTTCAAAATCCCTATTTACTGTGATAATCAAAGTGTTATTGCTATGACAGGTAATCCAGTTCAACACTCTATGACAAAGCACATCAGCATCAGGTACCACTTCATAAGGGAACATGTGGATGCAGGTACAGTGGAATTGCACTTTGTTCCAACAGATCAACAACTAGCAGATATCTTCACAAAACCACTGTGTGAAGCCACTTTTACAAGATTGGTAAATGAACTTGGAATGATTTTCAGGTTCTTTCTCTAAACTGCTTAGTCTTGTTCTGTAATATCAGACTTTATGATCAGTATTTACAGAATTTAATCTCTTTGTGTATTTGTGATTAATTGATAATGTTTTTAAGTACTGAATGTTGTCTGATATATGTTTCTAAACTCTGATAAGTGATATGTCTGTCTAAGAACCATCAATCCTATGAGGATAATTGTGTTAGATACTGACCTAGTAGTCTTCAATAACAAATGATCCATGTAAGAAGTAATTATTTCTGTGGAAATTTTATGACACAAGCAAATTCTGATAATTGAGCTTAGTTGAGTTTTACTTTGTTTATCTTATTACTAAGTCACAAATTAGAATAATGCTACTCATCTGTTAAGTTCTGATACTAGTAAACTGCTGAATGTACTAAGTGCTGATAAACCTCACTTATAAAAAGAAAAATCAAAAGGATCAAAGAATAAAAATCAGGTACTCCTTTGAGATCTAGAGTAAAAATGTGGAAGGGAAGACCCAAGTGCATTGCTGGTATAAGTAAATATGCATTAGAAAAGCAAAATATTTCTTGGTGACTTTTCACACTCTATGATTACTGGAGAAATACTCTGATAATAGCATAAATTCTGATAAGCAGTCGTGACTCACTTACACTGAGAAGCCACTGTAAAATAGAATTTAAAAAGATGCATAAAATTAGCACAAAACAGTTGAGGTGGACTCAAGCATGAACTCATTCATCAGTAGGTTTCAGGATAATGACAGCTCTTTAGCAAAATTTTAGTTATGCCTTATTTCTAAGATGTACTGAAGTGAATCAGACTTTACTCTTTGTCTGCTATTTAGCTTGATGCACACACTAATCACTCCATCTGAATGATGAAAATTACTGTGGTGGTCTATGTTGTTTTAGATAAACAGTCATTGTGTCATTGCACTAATTCTGAGGACAAGTTCTGGTTGCATATTCTGAGATTAAGTTCTGAAGAGTATAACTCAGAACTTGTATGAGGATTTACTCAGATAGCATTTTTTTCGAGTTAAGAAATTATGTTCTGATGACTGTTAAGTTCTGAAAATAAGTCTAAGTTCCTGATATTACAGTCTAATTCTTTACTTGACTATCTGTGGATAAAATTTTAAGTGGGCAAGTAATGATTACTGTTTTTCTCGCGCACCAGTAACTATCGTTCTACTGACATGTCTGACAGGTGTCCAACGGTAACATTTTTTTTTTCCAGAGTATAAGTACGACATAGAGAGGATTATTTAATCTTTATTTCCTTCATACTTTTTCTCTTCTACTGCTTTACTCTTTTTCTCTCTTCTTCTCAACGTTGGTGTTTTCATACAGACATTATCAAAACACCTACACAGGCACTTTTTAAATCTCAATTTTTCACATGGCACCTAAGGATTTAATCATTGATGGAGCTAAGTTTGTTCCAAACAACCTATGCTGCAGTTCTTGATCATGCTGAAGCTCTATCTGAATTGCATTTTGTGCAAGATCTTCTTGCACATAGTGATATTGGGTATGCATAAACTCAGCTTCAGTCTTTTCGAGCCAACAAGTTCTGACGTTTTGGCGGACTGGGCACTTTGATGATGGTGGTAGACATGACACTCCTAGTATTGTTTTCGAAGTGGGTGATTCTTCTTATGCAGTTACTCCTGGTACAATACGCCAAGGCTCTACATCTCCCAGAAGGTTGTACTTTTCAATTCCAGAAGAATCAGCTCTTCAGGAGTTAATGGCAAATTCGGGGTATGAAAGAGTTTGACAAAACTTGGGCAGTTGAAACGGGCTCATATCAGACGAGAATGGAGCTTCTTCTTCGACTACATCACTAAAGCTTTTGGGAACAAATGTTCGAATTTTGATGCTATACCAATTCTGAGTCAGCACATCGGGTATGCTATTATACATCAAACTCATTTTGATTTTGCAACTGGTATAATTGGTTTTATTGGGGATAGGATGACAGAGGATAGAAATGTTGTCTATTTTGCTAGATTCTGTCAACTTATTTATACTTTTTGTACTGATGAACCTCAATTAGTCAGATCCTCAACCCCACCTTTTAAAGTTGCAAAACGCTACTTTAATGACCTGGTAAATGCTGACACTAAGAAATCAGTGGTTAGACCATTACAGATTTCTCAGTCTGTAAAACAGATCCTAGTAAATGCTGATCCTGATACTTATAGATCTGTTTACTCTGATGTCCAACCAACAACAACACTCAAAAACCATCATCCTCAACACCTACCACTCATTCTACTCAACCTACCCTCAGGAAATATCTCAAATCCTATCTCTCCACTTCACAGATTGTTCAACCCTCATCCTCAGCACCTACTGTGAAGCCTTCATCCTCCAAGCTAAAGAGGACAAAGACTGTTCCTCCAACATCTTAAAAGAGAAGGAGGATTGCCTTGAGAGATGAATCTGATACTGAGGACCAGGTTCCTTCTTTAGTTACTGTTGTAGGTGAAGCTGAGAAGAGACTTCTCAGAAGGATTCTGGAATTGGGGGATCTAGGCTTCTCAAAAGGCTTAGAAGAATGACAGTTCCTGCAACTCCCAAGGAATCCAAATCAACAATGAGATACAAGTAACAGAGGGCAAAAAGGCCAGTTTCAGATGATGAAGAGGAAGCAGCTAAGGAAGGGGATCAGGAATCTCTGATCTCACAAGACAAGGAATTTGCTACAGTCACTTCTTCTCCATCAACTACATCTAAGGAAGCTGTTTCTGAAAAGGCTAACACACCATCTGTGTCTCCTGTTGATCCAGGCACAAGTGCTGATATTGATGTTCAAACCTTGGTTGTGCCTGAAGTAATTCTCTTAGAAGCTCCAACAACAACTAATCCTTCAACAACACCTGTTACTGATGCTGTTCAAACTCCAGAGTTATCTACAACACCTTCTCTGCATCATGATGCTGATGATCAGACTTTAGGTGAGCATCAGGATTTGGCTGTTGATCAGAACTTAGAACCAGATCAGCAACTAGAGGATGTGAAGCCTCCATTGCTACTCACACTGTTTTTATCAGAAGATACCGATTCTGTAAGTTCTGATGCTGCAAATGCTGGAGATACTGGTGATGCTGCTACAAATGCAGATGCTGATGCAGCAGGTCCTTCAGGACATGCTCCTCAACAAACTACTCTTAAGTCTGAACTTGTTAAGAAGTTTGTTACCAGAGAAGCACCAGTGCCTTGGAGTGAAACTCCTGCAGGACAGGAGTGGACTAAGGAATGGAACTCAGTCACCTGTTTCCAACTGCATAGAATCTGGCTGAGCAATTGACAAAAGATGATGAGATGTTAAATTCTGATGATTTCAAAACATAGCTTAGAGTCACTGCATTGAGTACTAAACATTTACAAGGTCTTCATTCAAATACTCATGCAGAGTTACATCTCTTAAGGGAAGAACTAATGAAGCAAGAATAAGTTCACAAGATTGATAAGATAAAGTTCTTCCAACCTACCTTTGACAGGATTGCTTATATTGAGAAGACTCAAGATAATCAACAAGCTCAGATTGATGATATTCTGACAAATCAAGCTTCTCAGCAATCACAACTTAATGAAATCCAATCTTCAGTGGAATTGCTTGTCTCTCTTCTATACCTGCTGATGCCAAAAAGGGGAGAAAGTAATTAAGTCCAAATGCAAGACTGACAAGACACTGAAAGGTAAGGATGATGGAAAAGATGATCGAGGAAGCTCTGGAATGGGTAGAGGTCATAGTCAAGGTAGAGGATTCACTTCAAGACAAGCTAGTCACATGACAAGTTCTGATACTGGGAAAAGAATAAGTTCTGCTACTGGTAAAAGGATAAGTTCTGATGAACTTTTAGAACTTGATGAGGAAATGTCAAGACAGTTATTTCTTCAGGAAAATCCAGGAATGGACTTGGAGAGTTTAATGAAGAAGAAGCCTGGCTTAAATCAGAGAAAGTCACATCTAAATCTGAAGCTTCTGGTAAAAAGTCACTTCCAAAACTCAAAGGCATTGTGATCAAAGAAAGGACACATCTGAAGCAACATTGGCTAGATCACAACCACAGATAGATCCAAGATCCAAGGGTAAAGAAAAGGTTGGTGAACCTATCAGGTTTATGTACCTCCTGAGGATGAAGAAATTACTGATGAAAAGGATGATCTTGCTCTGACTTCAAGAAAAGTTCTTAAAACAACCTCTGACATGGCTCAAGTTGTTCAGAGTCAATAAATTGTAAGTTCTGATATTCAGAAGCAAGTAACCTCTGACATAGCTCAAGTTAACTTGATATCAGAAGATAGACCAAAGACACTCCTACCAGGATTCACTAAAGCAAAACAGACTCAACCTTTGAAGACTACTGCAAGTGGTTTTGAAGCAAGAGTAGTTACTGGAAAGGAAGCAAGAGATAAAACTGGATTGGGAAATGCTGATGAAAGGAGAATACAGAACACTACCAATGATCCAACTTCCTTGAGTGAACCAGGTATTGGAGCAACTCCTAAGAGATTGAATCAACTGGAATCTGTACAAATGGTTTACCATACCTACTTGAAAGAATACATCTTGTTGTATTTCATGACAGATGGTAGGGTTTATCATATAAGGAAAATGCCATTCCGTTGAAGTATTTTGAAGAATTGGAGCATGTACTATTCTTACTTCAAGTGGATGACAGATTGACAGGGACTGCTGCAAACTATTTAAAGGATCAGATTCAGAGACATAAAAGGCTTTATTTTGTTAAGTTTGACAGCACATACGTTCCAAAGTACAGAGATCACAAGGTGATATAGTTGAAATGAAGCCCAATTCTGCTCAAATTATAACTACCTTTCTAGGGTACAGGGCTGTGGAATTCAATCTTGAGTCTGATAAAGCTATTTGATCAGACTGGATCAGGATATAAGAAAGCAAAGATCAATGATCTCAGAGCTGCAATCTTTCAAATTGGTGAAGATACTGCAGAGCTTAAAGATGCCAAAAGGAGAATAATTGATGAACTTAGATATGCTGAGAGAAGTTTGCTGAAGAACTATCTCAGAACAACTCCTGACATCAGAGAGATCAGATAATGAAGCCAAGTTAAAGATCTACAACTGCTTAAATTCTGATATTTGAACAACTGAAGTTGTTATCAGAAGTTAAATATTGGTAATGCTTTAAGGATTGTAAGTTGTAGTTATCTAGTCTAATTCTCATGCATTTGTACTTAATGTTTTTGACATCATCAAATATCTGTTAAACTTGTATATTATGCTAATTTACAAGTTGGGGGAGATTGTTAGATATATTTGATAATGTCATGGCTAATAGATTTATATTAGATTTCAGATCTTACTTAACATGACAAGCAGTACTTAACCATCATTAATCATACTTATCTGGAAGTCAGGACTTAAGGATATCAGTATTTATATTATAAGGAGATAATCATCAGAAGTTAGATATCAGAACTTAAGTGCTGAAGGACATTCAAATAAGGACAGTAGCTGATTAAAGGAAAGAAGATCGAGATAAATATAAGAAGAGATATGCATGAAGAAGGAGTTTCGTGAAGATGGAATACTTGGAAGAAAAGATATCTGATTGATATATTTTAGGAAGCAGAATTATTCCATATCAATTAGCGATTATCTTGTAACTGTGTAGTATATAAACAAGACATAGGGTTTACACTATAGTGTTATCATATTCGAGAAGATTATTTATTGTAACCCTAGCAGCTCTCGTGATATTTGTTCATCACTGAGAGGTAACAGTTCCATACTGTAACAGAGTTTATTGTTTCAATAAAGTTTGTTTTCTGTTACTTATATATATTAAAGTTCGATTTGATTGTATTATACACTATATTCACCCCCCCTCTACAGTGTGTGTGACCTAACATGACAATATCAGTGTCATTGTGTGGTGAAGTCACATTATTATCAGGAATTTTGAAACATGCTTTTATTACATCACTATGATACAGAACTCATTACTTTTGATGGTTAGAGTGATGTCTTGTCAGCAGATTGTAGATAGCAGTGGTCCACACTCTTCAACAACTTCACAGAAGATTGTGGTGACTCCAGCATGACGTAATTTAGCTTGTAATTCTTCATAAAGTCCTCATCTTGTGATAGTCCTCTGATTGCTGAATACCCTTATTGACCAAAGCAGTGAAGTTGTTCTTCTCATA
>NW_027420429.1:0-6677 GCF_009905375.1 Apium graveolens
TAATTAGATTTAATTATTAAAAATGATTTAAAAATTCTGAAAAATAGTTTCGAGCTTTAAAATATTATTCTAAATTATTTTCAAGGCTCGATAATTATTCTAAAATTGTTTCGGAGCCAGAATTGGCCAACCGAAACCTGTTTATTAACCTGAAATTGATCCAACGACCCGTTTTAATTCCGAAAAATGTTTTAAAAATTATTTTAAATACCCGAAAGCACATTTATGACCTAAGACTTCTTTATAAATGATATGTCATTGATTACGTGATGTATTATGTGTTATACATGACATGTTGTTTGACTATCGGTCTATATATACGGTGTTTACTTCGTTATTGAGGAGTAAGACGATTGTGATTGGAAGCGAGTACAGAGTAGTAAGCTAATTAGGCAAGTGTTCTGAACTTTCTCGAATATTGTAATTCTTGATAGTCTTGTTGACTTGCAAGTGCTTTGAAGCACGGAAACCGAAACCCTGATTTCAGTTATTGTTCTTGAGCTATGAACCATATTCTTTCTAAGCCATTGATTATTGTAAACCCAAACTTGAACCTCAAGTATAGATACTATTCCATAAATACATGCAAACAAAATCCCAAACACTGAACTGAATTACTTATACATTCAACCATTGTATCCTATGCTTTGAGAGCCCAAATCTTTGAAACCCTGAAATATTGATTCTTTTGTTATCCAATTCTTTCTTCCCAGCATTCAAGCTTGTAAACTACTTTATTGATCCTTACAAAGATTGAAACCCTTTCATTATTAAACACTCATTGTTGTTAATGATTCTGGTTATTGTTTATTATTGCATATTCTGTTATTATGTTAGAATTGGATTGTTTTTATAAAATTGTGGACCAGATTCGTGGTCAGACCATATAATGGTCAAGTTAGGCCAATGTGTGCCTTGGATCCAGTAGTTAGAGCAATGCTGTGTGCCTTGCTCGGGGTTAGTGCGTGACTGATCAGCAGCCTAACCTTGGTTTTTAAATTAAAAGTATATATCCAATTCTAAATCATAATCCAATGTTCACTTGATATCATAATCATAGTCACCTGATGATCATTATTCTCAGTTTGTTATTGTGACTTGCTGAGCTAGTTAGCTCATTTGTGCGATGTTGTTTATATTCTTTCCAGTTAAAAAGGAACCAGTTGGTAAAGAGGATCCCCAGTCCAGCGCGAGAGCTAGGGGTTCAGGTTGAGAAGCTGAGCTAGTAGGCTTCTTTTGGGATAATTTAAGTTTGTAAAAGTTTGTAATAATGTTTGATACTCAGTGTGATTTGAAATAGTTGGGATTTGAACGGTTTGTAATATATTAGTGTGTTGGCTTGTGTGCATACTTTAACCTGTCGCGGTCCGTGGTGGTTGATAAGTAGGGTCACTGCATATATTATTATTTATTATTGTTATAAGCAGGTTATAATTAAGGTGTGTGTGTGGACCCCAAACTTCTGACCCGGGTTTGGAGGGCGCCACAGGTTGGTATCAGAGCACAGGTTATAAGTCACTGACACAAGCCTAGGTTAACGGGAATGGGTAGAGGGTTAAGATTAGAAGTAAGGCATAGGATGAGAGAACGTTGAGAGGTGAGTGCTTCTGTATATCAGGTATTAGTATAGTTTGCGTTATGGAACGAGATTCTTATATTACGATATGATTTCAGATAGCAGAGATGGCCGACTCTTTTATTCCTGTATCAGCTGATCATTCAGAGCCTTCAGTTGGAGTGCCGTTTTCGCATCCACGTCCTATTGTTCCACCAACATTGGCTATTCTACCTCCACCGGTGTTGCAGCCCGTACCACTGCAGGCTATTCCACCTCCAGGCATGAGGCCACCTGTTAGAGGACCCCCACCTACGGATTCAGGCTTTACTAGTCATTCAGTCACGGGAGTACCTTTCCAGTTCTCTTCCTATCCTGTCCCATATCATCAGTTTGAGGCTTGCCTTATGGAGCAGCGATTTCAGGGTCAGATCCAGGAGTTATTGCATATCATGCGTACCAGAGAGATGGGGAGTGGTGAGAGGCGACTTAGAGAGAGGCTTTAGGCGTTTCGTAGAGCAGCTGCTGTGAGGATTGCTGAGGCTACACATGAGGACATCACCCCTGATTTCCTAGTCGAGTGGGCTAAGTGGGTTCTAGAGGAGCTTGAGGAGATAGGAGGTCCAGATTTGCCATGAGCCAGAGATTCAGAGATGGAGATGCTGAGAAGTGTTGTTATGGTTATGTAGTATGTACAGTAGTGTGTAGTGTGTATCAGTAGACTTTTGAGTTGTATTTATAGACTAGCTATGCTGACTAGTGAGTAGGTTGTTGTACCCTTTTTGCTTTTACTTTCGAAGCGTCTTTACGCTTGTACTACCCTAAAACTTTTGATCTATATATATCAGTACCTTTTTCCTTTCCAGCACTGTCATTTATTTTATTGCACCAGTTATACCCTGTGATACCATGTACCCTGTTTTCCATAACTGTTTATATTCTGTAAAGAAGCATGCAATTTACTTAGTTACAACTTTTCAAAAAGAGATATTCCTGTTTTACAAAACTTTTCTTTTATGCAAATATTTGATTTAAAAGCTAAATAAATTGATTGATTCTTTACAGAAAATGCCTCCTAAAAGAAATACCCGCACCAACACCCGAAATGAAGAAACCAACAACAACAATCAAGATGATACAAACCCGAATGTGAACCCAGGACCTATGGACCCAGCAATAGCCCAGATTCTTCAAATCTTGGCCAACAAACAGTTCACCTAGCACAACAACAACAAAGACAGACCAATCCCCAGGTAACCTTCAAAACTTTTCAGGCAATAAACCCACCAGAATTCAAGGGTTCCTTAGAGCCAATTGAAGCAAATGTTTGGTTAAAGGAAATAGAGAAGGCATTTGCCTTAGTGAAAGTGAAGGAGGAACAGAAGGTTGAGTTTGCAAGTTACTATCTGAAGAATGAAGCCACCTATTGGTGGGAGATGGTGAAGACATTGGAAGGTACGGATGTTATTACTTGGGAAAGGTTCAAGGAATTGTTTCTAGAAAAGTATTTTCCTCAGTTTGTTCAGGATCAAATGGAGCTGAAGTTTTTAGAGTTAAAGCAAGGGAATATGTCGGTAACAGATTATGAGGGGAAGTTTGAGGAATTGTCAAGGTATGTGCCGTCGTATGTTGATACTGATAGAAAGAAAGCTAAGAGATTCCAGCAAGGCTTGAAGCCATGGATCAGAGGGAAGGTAGCTATTTTTGAATTGGAGACTTATGCAGGAGTAGTACAGAAGGCTATGATCGCAGAGACAGAGAGTGAGATGTTCCAGAAAGATAAGGAAAGCAAGAAAAGGAAAGTTGAGGGAAGTGAGGGTCAGTCACAAACAGGGAAGTTTCCAAACTTAAGAAGGGCAAGTTTCAGCCAGGGAGAAATTTTAATTTCAGAAGACAAAATGCAGGAGACGGAGGACAGGCAATCGTCCAGCTAATGTAAATCAGCCGAATCAGTTGAGATTAACTTTTCCAGATTGTCAAGTTTGTGGAAAGAAGCATGGAGGAGTTTGTAACAAGTTGAATGTGGTATGTTTTAAATGCAACCAGAAAGGGCACTATTCAAGGGAGTGCCGAAATCAGCCAGCAAATAAGGATCAGCCTATCCGGAATCCAGCAGTGAAGGTTCCAGTCATTGGATTTACATGCTTTAAATGTGGGAAGCCAGGACATATGGCCAGGGATTGCAAGACACCAGCCCCAGTCAGTAATGCATTGAGGATTATGGGATCTACCCCAACGTGAATGAGACTCCAAGGGCTAGAGTTTTTGACATGTCGGTGAAGGATGCGATCCAGGATACGGATGTCGTGGCAGGTACGCTTAATGTGAATTCTTTATGTGCCAAAGTGTTAATAGATTCGGGAGCAACTCGATCGTTTGTTTCACAAGACTTTGTTAGTAAATTAAATTGTCCAGTTGAATGCTTAAATGAAATAATGACTGTGGAATTAGCAAATCAAGAACGTGTAACTGTGAACCAAGTTTGTGGAAATTGTGAGGTTGAGATTTCTGGTAGTAAGTTTTGTGTAGATTTGATACCATTTAAGTTAGGAGAATTTGATGTAATATTAGGGATGGATTGGTTATCTAAGCATGATGCTCAGATAGATTGTCGGAATAAGAAAGTAATGGTGAAAACGCCAGACGAAAGAATAGTAACGTTCAAAGGTCAGAAACAAGTAAAGAAGTTCTTAACAATGATTCAAGCCAAGAAATTATTACGGCAAGGATGTGAGCATTTCGTAGCATATGTAATCGACAGGAGTCAGGAGCCAGCAAAACTTGAAGATATTCCAGTAGTGAATGAATTTCCAGACGTATTTCCCGACGAATTACCAGGACTTCCTCCAGATAGAGAAATTGAATTTGCGATCGACTTAGAACCTGGAACAGAACCGGTGTCCAAAGCCCCGTACAGAATGGCGCCTGTTGAGATGAAGGAGCTAGCAAGGCAATTGCAAGAATTGTTAGAGAAAGGAGTAATTAGACCAGCGTATCCCCGTGGGGAGCCCCGGTATTATTTGTCAAGAAGAAAGATGGAAGCATGAGACTGTGCATTGACTATAGGGAGCTCAATAAGCTGACAATCAAGAACAAGTATCCGTTACCCAGAATCGATGATTTGTTTGACCAATTGAAGGGAGCCAAGTATTTCTCCAAAATTGATTTAAGATCGGGATATCATCAACTAAAGATCAAGCCACAAGATATACCAAAGACAGCTTTCAGAACAAGGTATGGACATTATGAATTTCTAGTGATGTCTTTTGGATTGACCAACGCCCCAGCAGCGTTTATGGACCTGATGAATAGAATTTTCAAAGAGTATTTGGATAAGTTTGTTATTGTGTTTATAGACGATATTTTAATCTATTCCAAGACAAAGAGGATCATGCGGAACATGTGAGAACGGCTTTGGAGATTTTAAGGAAGAAGAAGTTATATGCTAAACTGTCGAAGTGTGAGTTTTGGCTACAGGAAGTTCAGTTCTTAGGACACATAGTCAGTAATGAAGGGATCAAAGTGGACCCGGCAAAGATCGAAGCAATTACGAATTGGGAGAGACCGAGAACACCCACTGAGGTAAGAAGTTTCCTAGGATTGGCGGGATATTATCGTCGATTTGTTCAGAATTTCTCAAGGATTGCCACATCATTAACAAAGCTTACACGAAAGAATGAAAAGTTTATATGGAACGACAAGTGCGAAGAAAGTTTTCAAGAATTGAAGCAGAGATTAATCACGGCACCTGTTTTGTCACTTCCAGACGATCAAGGGAATTTCGTAATTTATAGCGATGCTTCTCATAAGGACGGATAGGATGTGTTCTTATGCAGCACGACAAGGTGATTGCTTATGCGTCAAGACAATTGAAACCACACGAACAGAAATACCCTACTCATGATTGGAGCTAGCAGCTATAGTTTTTGCTTTGAAAATTTGGAGACATTATTTGTATGGAGAAAAGTGTGAGATTTTCACGGATCACAAAAGTTTGAAATATATATTTACCCAGAAGGAACTTAATATGAGGCAAAGGAGATGGTTAGAGTTGATCAAGGATTATGATTGCTCGATTAATTATCATCCCGGTAAGGCGAACGTTGTAGCAGATGCGTTAAGTCGGAAGGAAAGGTTAAATGTGTTATCTGTACCTGAAGAAATATATAAAGAATTTCAGAAATTAGAATTGGAGGTTAGAATTTGCAAGCCTGAGGAAGCAAAAGTATACAGTATGATTTTCCACCGGAGTTATTGGAGAAAATAAAGAAATGCCAGAAAGAGGTAATGGATCAAGATATAAATAGTTGGTAGGTGAGGAATTATGCACGCAACAAGATGATCAAGGTATTCTTAGGTTTTCTTCAAGAGTTTGGATTCCACCAGTGACGGAGTTAAAGAATGAAATTTTACAAGAGGCACATAGTTCAAGATATTCCATCCATCCAGGGAGTACCAAAATGTACAGAGATTTAAGAAGAATTATTGGTGGCCAAATATGAAGAGGGAAATGAAGGGTTAGCAAATGTTATACCTGTCAGAGAGTTAAAGCGAGCATCAGAGGACCAAGCGGATTGCTACAGCCATTGGAGATTAAGAATGGAGAGGGAAGTGGGAACATATACCATGGATTTCAGTTGGATTACCAAGGACAAGGCTAAATGATGCCATTGGGTTTAGTGGATAGACTTACCAAGTCAGCTCATTTTTGCCTATAAATGAAAGATTTTCGCTCGACAAGCTAGTTCCATATGTACTAAAAGAAAATTGTAGTCGTCATGGAGTTCCAGTGTCTATCGTATCTGATCGAGATCCAAGGTTTAATTCAAGATTTTGGAAGAGTTTTCAAGAATGTTTGGGAACAAAATTGAAATGAGTACGGCCTATCACCCGCAGACGGACGGCCAAAGTGAAAGAACAATCCAGACAATGAGGACATGCTACGTGTTGTGCTATTGATTTCAAAGGAAGTTGGGACGAGCATTTACCCCTGGTAGAATTTGCTTAATAACAACAGTTATCACGCCAGCATTGGGATGCCACCTTATGAAGCCCTTTATGGACGCAAATGTAGATCTCCATTATATGGGACGAGTAGGAGAACAAAATACTCGGACCTGAA
>NW_027420430.1:0-44544 GCF_009905375.1 Apium graveolens
GAAGTGGTTGGATGCAGGAATCATTTATCCTATTTCTGATAGTTCTTGGGTGAGCCCCGTGCAATGTGTACTAAAAAAGGAGGTATCACTGTGGTAGCAAATGAAAAGAATGAGCTCATCCCCACTCGAACAGTCACAGGATGGAAAGTATGCATGGAATACAGAAAGTTGAACAAGGCCACAAGGAAGGATCACTTCCCGCTTCCGTTTATTGATCAGATGCTTGACAGGTTGGCTGGTCATGAGTATTATTGTTTTCTGGATGGCTACTTAGGGTATAATCAGATTTGTATTGCACCAGAGGATCAAGAAAAGACTACCTTCACTTGTCCATTTGGCACATTTGCTTTTTGCAGAGTGTCGTTTGGGTTATGTGGCGCACCTGCCACTTTTCAGAGATGTATGATGGCTATATTCTCTGACATGATTGGAAATAATGTCGAGGTGTTCATGGACGACTTCTCCGTCTTTGGACATTCGTATGATGAATGTTTGAATAATCTTCGCGCAGTACTCAAAAGGTGTGTGGAAACTAATTTGGTGCTCAATTGGGAAAAATGTCATTTTATGGTGCGTGAAGGCATTATTTTGGCATAAGGTCTAGCAAGGGTCTTGAGGTGGAAAAAGCCAGGTGGAAGTCATTGAAAATCTTCCACCACCTATTACTGTGAAAGGAATCCATAATTTTCTTGGTCATGCGGGTTTTTATCGGCGTTTCATCAAGGACTTTTCGAAGATATCTAAGCCATTGTGCAACTTGCTTGAGAAGCACGTGCCTTTCAAATTTGATGATGACTGTTTGACGGCATTCGAGACTCTTAAGAAGAGTTGATCACTGCACCAGTTATTACACACCTGATTGGACAGAGCCTTTTGAGATGATGTGTGATGCGAGGATTATGCGGTGGGCGCAGTTCATAGGCAGCGCAAGAATAATCTTTTTCATGTGGTCAACTATGCTAGCAAGACCTTAAATGGGGCCCAAATGAACTACACCGCTACAGAAAAGGAGCTCTTGGCTATAGTCTTTGGTTTTGAAAAATTTTGATCTTATTTGCTTGGGACGAAGGTGACAGTATTCACTGATCATGCGGCCATTCGCTATTTGGTTTCCAAGAAGGATTCGAAGCCGAGACTAATTCGTTGGGTGCTCTTACTACAGGAATTTGAGTTAGAGATCAAGTATCGAAAAGGGACTGAGAATCAAGTAGCTGACCATCTCTCTAGATTGGAGAATCCCGAGTCTTTCACATGTAAGATATTGATCAACGAATCTTTTCCGGATGAGCAGTTGTTCGCAATTCAGGAGGAAGAGCCATGGTTCGCAGATATTGTGAATTATCTTGTCAGCAATATAATGCCTCCTAATTTGACCACAAACTCAAAAGAAGAAGTTTCTGCATGAGGTGAAGTGGTATATGTGGGATGAACCATATTTTTTTAGACAGGGAGCTGACCAGATCATCAGGAGATGTATCCCATTCTGTGAGACGGAGGGGATTACGAGACTGCCACTCCACAATTTATGATGGACACTATGGTAGTGAGAAGACCGCAGCTCGTATACTGCAAGCAGGTTTTTTCTGGCCTACTTTGTTTAAGGATGCTCATCAGTTTGTTTTAAGGTGTGATCGTAGCCAAAGAGTGGGAAATCTTACGAGAAAGCATGAGATGCCGTTAAATTTTATGATTGAAGTCGAGGCCTTTGATGTTTGGGGAATCGATTTCATGAGGCCTTTTGTCTCGTCCTGCAATAATCAGTACATCTTGCTGGCAGTCGATTATGTCTCAAAATGGGTAGAAGTCAAAGCTCTACCAATAATGATGCAAAGGCAGTGTTGAATTTTCTTCATAAGCAGATTTTCACAAGGTTTGGAACGCCACGAGTAATCATAAGTGATGAAGGGTCGCATTTCTGCAACCGTAAGTTCACTTCTATGATGCAGCGCTACAATGTGAATCATCGAGTTGCTACTGCCTATCATCCACAAACAAATGGTCAAGTGGAAGTGTCTAACAGGGAGATCAAGCGCATCTTAGAGAAGGTTGTTTATCCGTCAAGGAAGGATTGGTCTTTAAAGCTCAATGAAGCTGTTTGGGCTTACAGAACAGCATACAAAACTCCACTTGGGATGTCCCCGTTTCAACTAGTGTATGGTAAGGGATGTCATTTACCTGCGGATCTTGAGCATAAGGCCTATTGGGCGTTGAAGAAGTTGAACCTGGATCTAGATGCAGCTCGAAAGAAGCGAATGCTTCAGCTTAATGAACTTGATGAATTTTGACTCCAAGCGTACGAGAACAACAAAATGTACAAGGAAAAAGTGAAAAGGTGGCACGATAGGAATCTACATCCTAAGTTATTCATGCCGGGGTGACAAATTCTCTTATTCAACTCTCGTCTCCGACTTTTTCCTGGGAAGTTGAAATTAAGGTGGTCTGGACCTTTTATTGTTAAAACTGTGTTTCCATATGGAGCGGTGGAGAGTTTTGAGAATGATCCGGACCAAGCATTCAAGGTTAATGGTCAGCGTTTGAAGCACTACTATGGGGACACGATAAACCGGGAAGTGGTTAGTGTCGTTTTATTGTCAACGTGAGGAATGTACGCAATGTCAAGCTAATGACGAAAAAGAAGCGCTTTGTGGGAGGCAACCCATGATTTGTTATTACAGGAACCCTTAGAAGTTAATAACCTATCCAAAACCACAAAAAAATCAGAAAAATGGAGCCTGGAAAAAAAATTTCCAGACGCCCCCTGAGCACACCCGCTCAGCTATGCTAAGCGGTCGCTCAGCTTGCTGAACACAAACACAGCCCATAACCCACGACCTATTTCCCCAATATCTCATGTTTTTAACCCTTAAACCCACTCCTAATCAAATTCTACCCTAATCCCTACTCTATTATACATACACTATCCATATATCTCCCATACACTTTCAACACTTCAACTCTCTCCCAAACACAAAAACACAAATCTCAAGCACTTTTACTCAGTTTTGATGGTACCCAAGAGAGCAAGGACTATCGATAGCAGCATCACTGTCCCTACTGCTGATTCCTCGAGGGGTACTACTGCGAGGCCTCATTTGAATGATAGGGTTGCTGAAGAGGAGTACACTAGGCTTCTGGGGAAGCCAATTTTGAAGGAGAGGGGATTCTTACCATCGGGGAGGGATGCTGAGTTGTTGCCTATGATTGCGGAGAATGGGTGGATTACTTTTTGTGAGTCTCCTGAAGCAGTGCCGATGAGCGTGGTTCGCGAGTTCTATGCGAATGCGAAGGCCGAGAAGAATGGGTATTCTGTGGTCCGGGGGATGACGGTTGATTATCACCCTACGACGATTCGCCGTGTGATTGGGCAGCGACAGAGGAAGCCCACGGAGGAGAACTGGAATGAGAAGACTGCTGAGGATTTTGACTTGGATTTGATTTGTGCTACTCTCTGTAGGCCGGGCACAATATGGACCTTCAAGACTGGAACTAATGAGTATCGCCACTTTTCGGCGATTACGATGAACAGGTATGCCCGTGCATGGAATGCTTTTATTTGTGCTAATATTTTGTCTACTTCGCATGCACATGAGGTCATAGTTGAGAGAGCACAGTTGTTGTGGGGAACTTTGAATGAGGAGTACTATGTGGACCTTGGTGAGTTCATCTACCAGGGAATTCTGAAGTTTTTGAGGGGAGCTAAGCACACGAACATCCCTTATGCATCTACGGTTACCAAGCTTTGCCGAGCTGTGGGAGTTCAGTGGCCGTCTCATGAGGCAGTGCAGTTGTCGGCCGTTCCTATTGACTCTGGGACTCTGCATGAGATGCAGGAGTGGACCGGTGGTGAGCCCGAGGAGCATGGACTGGGTTATCGTCTTCTAGAAGGGCGTCCAGCACGAGGTGCTACCATGGCGAGGCCAAGGCGTGATGAGGCTGGTTCTTCTAGAGCTCAGGAGGGTGCTGGGATGGCTGATGCCCAGTATAGGAGGCTGTCACGGAGGATGGATGCTATGTACGAGACGCAGAGCAGGTTTGCTCAGGAGCTCACCCTTGCACTAGGGACTGTTTTTCGAGGCCTTGGAGCTGACATCCAGTGGCCAGTGTTTGGTGAAGACTCTGCATATCCGCCTCCTGATACACCACCCTCTGAGGGTGATGATGATGATAATCTCTCCGAGTAGGTATACCCTATGTTCCCTTCTACTACCTTCACTAGGGACAATGAAGATTTTAAGTTTGGGGGTGGTAGTTAAGGAATATTTTGTGTGTGTCATATAGTTGCATGTTCATGATAGTATAGTTCATAATTGCATAATTTTTGCCATATAGTTTTTTATTATTTATTTATAGCTTTATTTGTTTATCATGTCATGTAGCTCATGCATATGCCATGTTCCCTTTTGCGCTGATTTACCAATTGATTTGTGATGTTGATGCGAGTGTAGTGATAGCGTTAAAGTGATGTTGAATCGTGTAGGTTGATATGCATGCTAGAAACACTTGTTTCAGTAAGTCTTAGGGAATGCTTTAGAGGACTAGATGGTTGTTATGGTTTGATGGTTTTCGAGGCTAATCTACTTTTTATGCTTAGAATTTTATGCTCGTGTGTTTATGCGAGTAGTCTAGGGTTGAGCAAGATGGAGCGAAACGCACTTGCTCAGAAATTTTGAAAAAAAAAAGAAAAGAAAAAGAAAAGAAAAAAAAGAGAAAAATAAATAAATAAAGAATTAATGCATAATTGATCACGAGTGGCTCTTTGGTATTCAAGTTATTAAGTTCTTAGGGGACTTTGTGCCTAGTGACCTAAGGCTTTTATAGTCTGGGATCCGCTAACCTAACGTTCGCTACATGGATGCCATTGTATAAGTCTTTTGTGGACCTCACTCATTGCACGGTCAAATAAGCATTGTTGTTATAAATAAAAGCATGATTCCGTAATAAGCTCCAGGAGTCTTGAAGTGTTATAAGTCACTTTGTGCCTAGAATTTTTATTCATTGTACAATCATGCGATTGCCTTGAGGATAGTTGAGTCATGATAGTTGATCTAGTTCTAAACCATATCTGTTAAGCATCTGCACACACGACGTTTCTGGTTGTATGTTAGTTTGCACGATTTGATTGATCTTTATTCGCCTAATTGCATTTGTTGAAATGTCGTAAGTTCGTTGGTTTAGTCGTAGTAAGGGGGATCGCTGCATTTCATATAGATTGCATTCATGCATGTTTTTATACCACTTAGAACGTCTTATAATAGCTTAAATTGTTGTCTTGAAATCAAGTATTTTGTGTATTTGATGCGTTTTTCTAGTGTTTGTGCATTTTAGGGTATTAGTTGCATTTCGGGAGAGAATTCATCAATAATAAGTCTTGGCATGTGTTTAGCATTGCAAGTGGGAAGATAGGAGCAGATTGTAGCTAAGAAACGGAGCAAACAGATCATTTTCCAGAAAGGGTATGAGCGCCCGCTCAGCTATGCTGAGCGCGCCCGCTCAGCTATGCTGAGCGCGCCCGCTCAGCTATGCTGAGCGACCGTGCAGGGTGGTAAATTCAGAATAATTATTTTAGACTCCTATTTCTGTTTGCCTTCCTACTTCTGAGCTATCTGGGTTTTATGGGACTCCTATATAAGTAGATTTCAGAGACGTTTCACTAAGGTTGGATCGTTGTATTAATCAAGGAGCGAAGGAGATAAGGAAGAAGACCGTTTTAGCACACCGCAACGAAGAGGAAGCATATTTTCTTGTGATTCTTTATTTCGTTGTAACATTGGATGCTAGTTTTCTTACTTTGAACCTATTTACTCTTGTGACGTACTCTGGTTTAATATAAGTAGTTTTAGTTATTATTCTCTTGTGTTTATTTATCATGTTTTCATATGAACCCATGATGACGATGAGTGCTAACATGGGCTAATCGTGATCATGGGGTCGTAACGGATTTACTATGGAATTCTTTAGTTAGTTGTTTAATATCTTAGTGTGTGATGATTGTATGATATCTAGTATTAGTTGTGCGTATTCGTCTTATGTGCGTCACGGACATATAAGATAGGATGCTAATCTCTTGTGAAGCGACGGTGGATCTTGAGATTTAGAACTTGCCATGCTAGCATAGGTTCATGTATGATGTTGCATGATTAGTGGGTAACTCTAACCGTTTTATTCGCCCTGTGTAATCAAAAGGAATAACTTGTTCTTAAATCGTTATGTTGTCAATTTTTGTAGACATATAGGGACTCAACATAATTGATGCCTATTCAACTTCTATCTTAATTGTGGATGTTTGGTAGAATGGTATTAGTACAATGAAAGTTGGCTTTTATCAGTTTCGTGTTATTCGATTAAAATCATCACTGTTGCATGCTAAGGGTAATAACAATGGCTATTGAAGGAAGTAGTAATTATGTTGTGATCTCATGAGTATTTTAATATTGTTAATTCTAAGTGTTAATTAAGTGTTTAATTTTAGTAGTTAATTATAGTTAATAATTAGTTAATCAAATTTAAGTGTTATTGTCTTGATATTGAGAAGTAATCATACAGTGGTGAGTGAGTTTAATTGAACATAATTAGTCTGAGTCTCTGTGGGAATGAACTAGAAAGTATTCTATATTACTTGCGAACGCGTATACTTGCGCGTATTATTAGCGCATAATTTCGCCCTAACATTCCCCCTTAAAAGGATTCTGTCCTCAGAATTTCCTAAGAAAACAAATGAAGGTACTTTTCTCTCATATCACTTTCTAACTCCCAGGTTGACTCTTCAACCTTTGGGTTTCTCCACAGTACTCTTACTAACTTTACCACTTTATTTCTTAACACTTTCTCTCTTTCTTCTAGAATCTCTATCGGGCTCTCTACATATGATAAATCTGTTTGAAGCTCTATTGGCTCGTGTTCGATTACATGCCTGGAGTCTAGATTATACTTCTTAAGCATCGATACGTGAAAAACATTGTGAATGTGCTCTATGTGCGAGGTAACGCCAATTCATAAGCTATGTTGCCAACACGCTTTAGAATCTCAAAAGGTCCGACATATCTAGGGCTTAGTTTCCTTTCTTCCCGAATCTGGTTAATCCTTTCCACGGAGATACTTTCGGTAATACCAGATTTCCTTCTTCAAATTCCATATCTTTCCCTGATTGATCTGCATACTTCCTTTGACGGTCTTGTGCTGCTATCAATCTCTTCTGGATAACTTCAACAACTTCCTTTGTCTGTTGCGCTAATTCAGGTCCAAGTATTTTGCATTCTCCTACTTCATCCCAATATACGGGAGATCGACATTTGCGTCCATAAAGAGCTTCATAGGGTGGCATTCCAATGTTGGCATGATAACTGTTATTGTAAGCAAATTCTACCAAGGGTAAATGATCGTCCCAACTTCCTTTGAAATCAATAGCACAAACACGTAACATGTCTTCGATTTTCTGGATTGTTCTTTCACTCTGGCCATCCGTCTGTGGATGGTAAGCCGTACTCATATTCAGTCTCGTTCCCAAACATTCTTGAAAACTTTTCCAAAACCTCAAATTAAATCTCGGATCTCGATCGGATACGATAGACACAGGAACTTCATGACGAACTAGGATTTCTTTTAGGTACATATGGACTAATTTGTCTAATAAAAATCTTTCATTTATAGGCAGAAAATGAGCTGACTTGGTAAGTCTATCCACTAAACCCAAACGGCATCATGATTACCTTTCATCCTTGGTAATCCAACTATGAAATCCATGGCAATATGCTCCCACTTCCACTCTGGAATCTCTAATAGTTGCAACAATCCACTTGGTCTCTGATGCTTTGCTTTAACTCTCTGACATGTATAACATCTGCTAACCCATTCTATAATCTCCCTCTTCATATCTGGCCACCAATAATTTTCTTTTAAGTCTCTGTACATTTTGGTACTCCCTGGATGGATTGAATACCTTGAATTATGAGCTTCCTGTAAAATTTCATTCTTCAACTCCGTCACTGGTGGAATCCAAATTCTAGAAGAAAGCCTAAGAATACCTTGATCGTCCTTTTACATGCACAATTCCTCACCTACCAAACGGTTAATGTTCTGATCCATTACCTCTTCTTAACACTTCCTTATCTTCTCTAATAACTCTGGCTGGAAAGTCATACTATACACTTTTGCTTCATCAGGCTTGCAAACTCTAATCTCTAATTCCAGTTTCTGAAATTCCTTGTATATCTCTTCGGGTACTAATAACATATTCAACTTTTATTTCCGACTTAACGCGTCCGCCATAACGTTTGCTTTACCGGGATGATAGTTGATCGTGTAGTCGTAATCCTTATTTAACTCTAACCATCTTCTCTGTCTCATATTAAGCTCCTTCTGTGTGAATATGTACTTTAAGCTTTTGTGATCCGTATAAATCTCACATTTTTCTCCATATAGATAATGTCTCCAAATCTTCAAAGCGAATACTATAGCCGCTAGCTCCAAATCATGAGTAGGATACTTCTATTCATGTGGTTTTAATTGCCTTGACGCATACACAATAACCTTATCGTGCTGTATCAGAACACGTCTGAGTCCTTTATGGGAAGCATCGCTATAGATTATGAAATTCCCTTGATCATCTAGAAGTGACAAAACAGGTGCTGTAATTAATCTTCGCTTCAATTCCTGAAAACTTTCTTCACATTTATCATTCCATATAAACTTTTCATTCTTCCGTGTAAGTATTGTCAATGGTGTCGCAATCCTTGAGAAATTTTGAACGAATCGGCGATAATATCCCGCTAATCCCAAGAAACTTCTTACCTCTGTTGGTGTTCTCGGTCTTTTCCAATTTGTAATTGCTTCAATCTTCGCTGGGTCCACTTTGATCCCTTCATTACTGACTATGTGTCCTAAGAACTGGACTTCCTGTAACCAAAACTCACACTTCGAGAATTTAGCATATACTTTTTCTTCCTCAAAATCTCCAAAGCTGTCCTCAAATGTTCTGTATAATCATCTTCTGTTTGTGAATAAATCAAAATATCATCTATAAACACAATAACAAACTTGTCCAAGTATTCCTTAAAAATTATGTTCATCAGGTCCATGAATGCAGCCGGGGCATTGGTTAATCCAAAAGACATCATTAAAAATTCATAATGTCCGTACCTCGTCCTAAAAGCTGTCTTTGGTATATCCTCTGGATTAATCTTTAGTTGGTGATGTCCCGCCCTCAAATCGATCTTGGAGAAGTACTTGGCTCCTTTTAATTAGTCAAACAAATCATCAATTTTGGGTAACGGATACTTGTTCTTGATTGTAAGCTTGTTGAGCTCCCGATAATCGATGCACAGTCTCATGCTTCCATCCTTCTTCTTGACAAATAGTATCGATGCACCCTACGGGGATAAACTGGGTCTGATTACTCCTTTCTCTAACAACTCTTGCAATTGCTTTGCTAGTACCTTTATCTCAACGGGTGCCATTCTGTACAGGGCCTTGGATACTGGTTCCGTTCCAGGTGCTAAGTCGATCGCAAACTCAATTTCTCTATCTGGAGGAAGTCCTGGTAACTCATCGGGCAATACGTCTGGAAATTCATTGACTACTGGAATATCTTCAAGTTTTGCTGGCTCCTGACTTCTATCAATCACATAAGCAATGAAATGCTCGCATCCTTTCCATAGTAACTTTTTAGCTTGAATCATCGTTAAGAACTTCTTTGCTTGTTTCTGGCCCTTAAACGTTACTATCCTCTCGTCAGGCGTCTTCACCATTACCTTCATTTCGACAATCTATCTGGGCATCGTGCTTAGATAAGCAATCCTTTTCTAAGATAACGTCAAACTCTCCTAATTTAAATGGCATCAAATCCACACAAAACTTATTACCAGAAATCTCAATTTCACAATTCCCACAAACTTGATTAACAGATATACGTTCTTGATTTGCTAATTCCACAGTCATTATTTCATTTAAATACTCAACTGAACAGTTTCACTTACTAACAAAATCTTGAGAAATAAACGATCGAGTTGCTTCCGAATCTATTAACACTTTGGCATATAAAGAATTCACATTAAGCGTACCTGCCACGACATCAGTATCCTGGATAGCGTCCCTTAAATACATATCAAAAACTCTAGCCCTTGGACTCTCATTTACTGCTGGAGTAGATCCCATAATTCTTAATGCATTACTGACTGGGCTGGTGTCTTGCAATCCCTGGCTATATGTCCTGGCTTCCCACATTTAAAGCATGTAAATCCAATAGCTGGAACCTTAACCGCTGGATTCCGAGTAGGCTGATCCTTGTTTACTAGTTCTCTCACTGGCTGATTGCGGTACTCCCTCGAATAGTGCTCTTTCTGATTACACTTGAAACAAACCACGTTCAACTTATTACAAACTCTTCTGTGCTTCTTCCCACATACCTGACAATCTGGAAAAGTTAACCTCAACTTATTTGGTTGATTTATATTGACTGGACGGTTGCCTTGACCTCCGTCGCCTGCATTTTGCTTTTTGAAATTAAAATTTCTCCCTGGATGAAACTTGCCCTTCTTAAAATTTGGAAACTTCCCTGGTTGTGACTGTCCTTCATTTCCTTCAAACTTCCTCTTCTTACTTTCTTTTCTTTCTGGGACATCTCACTCTCAGTTTCTGCAATCATGGCCTTCTGTACAACTCCTGCATAGGTATCCAATTCAAATATGGCTACCTTCCCTCTGATCCATGGCTTCAGACCTTGATGGAATCTCTTGGCCTTCTTTCTGTCAGTGTCTACATATGATGGCACATACCTCGATAACTCTTCAAACTTACTTTCATAATCAGCTACCGACATATTTCCTTGCTTTAGCTCTAAAAACTTCAGCTCCATCTGATCTTGAACAAACTTAGGAATTTTTTTTTCTAAAAACAATTATTTGAACCTGTAACACCCCCCAAATCTGGGGTCAGGAATCTGGGTCGTCACGAAATCCTTCAAATCATGTGTAACCTGTATTAACTCAATATTACAATAATTCCATATCACAGACCCCCAATCTCACACACTCACAAGTTATATCCTTAGAAACGAAGTACAACAAGTATCATCTGTTATTAAAACTCAAATGTACTTTACAGGATCTCAAACACTTATTCATAACCTCTATATAAAGTTATAATAATTACGACTGATATCTTATACCTTTCTGATACTCTGGCAGACCTGAGACAAAGCTGCCAGGGATCCTCCCCATGACTGCAAGCGACTAAGTCCCACACCGACATACTGGTTATCTGTTGTGTTGTGTCATTTAAAAGAAAGCAAGAGTGAGCATGCCCAGCATAATAATGTACAGTGTGAAAATGACTGTATGATAAACTCACGTAAAACATCATATTTGATAATTATATTTTATTCAAAAATAGTTTCCCTTGGTGATACACACCTTTTATGAAAACAATCCTTTAGTCGATTTTATTAACCTGCAAATACCATAATAGTAAACCCAGCGCCTAGGCTTAAGTTACGGTATTACATCACAATTCCAATTGGAAGAATAGGACACTCGTTAGAGCCACCGCATACGATGATCAGTCGTAATACGATAATAGTAACCTTTTCTACTAGTAGAAGGACGACACCTTCGTATCCCAGTTATCACCCTTGCCGCATTCGGGCTACGTGTCCCATTTTTGGGTATACACATACTTCACAAGTTCCTGAGTACATAGAGTACCTTCGCCTGCGGTACCTTTGGTAGTCCATCTAGCACACATAGTACCAGATTCTACCCCTCCCTTGTCCTTTTAAAAGAATTCTAACCTTTGGTAGTCCATCTAGCACACATAGTACCAGAGAACTCGAACCATATCGAAGTTCCCCAAGCGTTTTGCTTGTTGATAGAAACAGTTTATCTTACTAAGATATAAATGTATATATATATACGTACTTCCGAAATTTTCGGAGGAAGTACTAAGGATGTGAGTTGATCGTTGTCAACAGATAATTAAATAAGGGGGAAAAGTTGCTCCTTGAAACTATATTCAAAATATTAAATAAGTCGGGATAATATTCTCCGACGATCTGAAATTATTCAAATGATTTTCAAAAATCAGAACGTAATTTAAATTCGGTTCTATGATTTTCAAATCATAAATAAACCCTTTAATAAATAGTAAATTATTAAATGATAATCGATAAATAATTAAACCTCGAAGAAGTTTACTTTTAAAAAAATAAAATAATATTCCTCAACTAATTTATGTTTAATACATTAAAAACTTTAATATTTAATTGAGATTGAAGTAAATATTTACTGGAGAATACTTCTCCCTAATAAATGAATAGTAAGTAAATATTTCTTGTCCAAATGATACAGTATAGTTGAGGGAATGCGATCTTTGGAAATCGTTTTAATAAAAGCTCGAGGTGTTTAATATTGGTAAGTGGACGTTGAGTTCCTTTAAAACGTACTACTATGGACTTGTAGTCGTCCTATAATATCACCGGAATGATTCCCGGGTTTTTATCTTGAAATTCTGACCGACTCTCGGTCTTATTATAATATGTCACGCTTATAGCGGAATTTAACATTTCACGATATATACTTATCGTACAACATCGCTATATCATGCGAAAATTCAATAACTACGTATCATGGCAAACATGGTACTTATGTAATGATAATAAAACAATCCTTTCACAACATAACAGTAAATAGAATTGGGTTCGTAAACTTGCCTGGAGTCCAAGACACGTTTCCCCGACTTCCTCTCATTCCGGGTTTTCTAATCAACAAACATCATAATCTTAATCAGTATTCCTACTCTCATCACCAACTTATATTTCTAATAAGTTTAATACTTCATAACTTTCATTATTTTACCGAATCTAAATAAGTATCACTTCTTGGTCGAAACGGACGGTCAAAGTGGTCTTCTAGAATTGACTTTATCGAATATTACTATTACGCGGCTTGCACTCTATCATTTTTAATAAATCTTAAAATTAATATTTTAATATGAAACCACTTAGAGTAGCTTCTTGAGTGATTTTGATATTTATCCTAAAAGTTTCATTTTGATAAAATGAATTTAATTAGGTGAAAAGCATTTCAAAAGTTTGGTCAACTACGGAATTTTACTATTCAAACCACTTTCACTAAAATGTTAATATCTCTCAAACCGTTAACTCAATTAATGCACCGTTTTTACGTGCGCGATCTAGATAAAATTTAGAACACATCATTTGAAATTAGTTTTCTGGTAACAGGGGTAAAAATCCCGAAGTGACAGTTTCCTAACAGGGGGTTGTTTTGACATTCGTACTCCGCGCGACCTCGGCTCCGACATTTTTATAAAATTGAAAAATCAACATTTTTACTTGAAATTTTTATGTAAGATAATAAACTTTATTTATTACTCTCTGTAAATATTTCATGATTTAGGAACATTTTTAAATGGATCTTTTATATTTTCAAAGTTCGTAATTCGAAACAGTTTTTGTCGCGTAAACCACTTTTAGTAAAACGGCCATAACTTTTGATCCGTAAATCGGAATCAAGCGATTCAAGCGCTTAAATGATCCTTATAACATTTTCTATCATAATCAACTTGTTTTTCAAGAAACTACAGTTTACATACTCGGGACTTTCTGCAGAAACTTAAAGTTACGTTTTGTTCATTTTAGTGAGATTACGTTTACGATCGCAGTTTCGTTTACGCCTTAAATCTTTATACTACCACCAAAAATCAACATATCATCATCAACACACTAATTACTCTCAATAACATCATGTTCTTGAGGAAACAACAATCAACCTTAAATCTACTTAGCTAAATATCAAGATTTCAACAATACCACTACCAAAACTAGGTTTACAACTACATACTAAAAGGATCATGAACTTAAATCTTAAATAAGTTTGGGTCAAATATTTTTACCTTTCTTGAGAGCTTGAGATGTGTTCTTGATGATGGTGAAGTCTTGGGAGTGCTTAGTATAGTTTTTGGAACCTAAAACCGCCATTGAAATCAAGAAACCAAAGACGAGTTACTATTCATACTATTCATTAGCAACTTTCTTGATTTTATTTCACCCATCAAACCTTGATAAAAAGAGCTCAAAGATTTATCTTACCTTAGTTTGTTTGTTAAGAAGCTTGAGAATTAATGGGAGGATTTATCCATGGCTAGAATTTGAGGTTTTGATTTTGATTTCCTTGGTTTGAAGAAGAAAGCCGAATGGAGAGAAGTGGGAGAGAAGAAGTGTTTATTTCTTGGTTGCTTCTTGGAATGATGCAAGTGGTAGCTTGTGATACTTATATTGATTGATATTCTCTAGTTTAGAATCATAGGTTTTAATTTATGTTGCCAATCTTGGAGACAAATCTAGCTAGCTTGTGGTAGATTACAAGCTAAGCCACTTGCTTAGCTTCATTAGCTTACTATTCTATTAGCTTTGGTTGATCATCCTATCTCTAGCTCACTATTTGATAAAGTAAACATGGTTACTTTCTTACCATGGTTAGTTAGTGCATTACATTTATTTAATCGTTTACGCATTCGCTCGGTCGCTTAAACGTTTTCGAATTACTTCCTCGTAAATGGTTCGTGACATAATTCCTTTCGTATTTATTCCTTATATTTTGAATTATCATACTTTGATATAAATCCGTAGTGTTTAATTTTGTAATTATATTGCGATTCCCGTAATTCTCGATGAGTCGTAAATATGGTCGATTTTCAAAGTTCGTTTCTTCGAAAACTAATAGCGTTTACATACATTCATTTGATACGTATAATCATAATATCAACTCCGAAACTCATTTTCTCATGCACTAGTGTGGGCTAAAATTTTTTCCCCGTCTGTCAGGGTTACTATTCATTAAACGTTTTTACAAGGTCTCAAAAATTCAAGTTATTACAGAACCTCTCCCAAGTAATAACATATGTACCTTCCAATGTCTTCACAGTCTCCCACCAATAGGTGGCCTCATTCTTCAAATAATAACTTGCAAACTCCACCTTCTATTCTTCCTTCACTTTAACTAAAGCAAACGACTTCTCTATTTCCTTTAACCAAATATTCGCTTCAATCGGATCTAAGGAACCCTTGAATTCTGGGGGTTACCGCCTGAAAAGTTTTGAAAGTTACATGGGGATTGGTTTGCCTTTGTTGCTGTTGAGTCAGGTGAACTGTTTGTTGAGCCAAGATTTGAAGAATCTGAGCTATTGATGGGTCTATAGGTCCTGGGTTTACATTCTGGTTAGTATCATCTTGGTTGTTATTGTTGTTGTTGGTTTCTTCATTCTGGGTGTTGGTGCGGGTATTCCTTCTGGGAAGCATTTCTGTAAAGAATCAAACAACTTATTTAGCCTTTAAATCAAATCCTTTGCATAAAAGAAAAGTTTTGTAAAACAGAAATATCTCTTTTTGAAAACAGTTATAACAGTTGAACTAAGTAAATTGCATGCTCCTTTACAGAATATAAACAGTTAAGGGAATAGGATATATGGTATCACAGGGGTATAACGAGTGCAATAAAGAAGGTAAAGTAAAATAGGTGCAGTAATGTAAATGACAATGCTGGAAAGGAAAAGGTACTGATATATAGATCAAAGTTTTAGGTAGTACAAGCATTAAAACGCTTTGGAAGTAAAAGCAAAAGGGGTACAACAAACCTACTCACTAGTCAGTAGATCTAGTCTATGAATACAACCCAAAAGTCTACTAATACAAACTACACACTACTGTACATACTAAACAACCACAACAACACTGATCAGCATCTCCATCTCTGGATCTAACTCCAAGGAAACTCTGGTCCGCCTAGCCTCTCAAGATCCTCCATCACTCACTAGCCCATCCCATAAATGCATTAGGTCCTCGGCCAGGTAATATAGCTCCATGTAGCCTAGCCTCAAGAATCCTGCGTGTCACATGGATCTCCTCTCGAAGCTCCCTCACACCATGACTAACATCTGTAGTCCTGATGATATGCTGCAGCTCTCGGATCTGTGCCAATAAGGAATCACGCTCCAATAGAAGAGCCTCATACCGGTAATAAGGAATAGGATACAATGTAGACTGGAATGGGGCACCCGCAACTGAATGCCCAGTGGAATCTGAATCAGCTGGTGGGGGTCCTCTGATAGGTGGCCTCATGCCTGGGGTGGAATAGCCTGCAGTGGTATGGGCTGCAACAGGTGGAGGTAAAATAGCCAACACCGGTGGAACAACAGGACGTGGATCTGAAGATGGTCCTCTAACTGAGGGCTCTGAGTGATCAGCTGATACGGGGATGAAAGAGTCGGCCATCACTGTTATCTGAAATCATATCATAATATAAGAATCTCGAACCACAACGCGAATTATACTGATACCTGTTGTACCGTCGCACTCAACCTCTCGATGTTCTATTTTTTTCTACTTCTTACTTCTAATCTTAACCCTCTACCCATTCCCGTCAACCTAGGCTTGTGTCAGTGACTTTAACCTGTAGCTCTGATACCAAACTTGTGGCGCCCTCCAAAATCGGGTCAGAAGTTTGGGGTCCACACACACACACCTTATTTAAACATGCCTATAAAAATGATAAAGATAATAATAATATACAGTGACCCTACTTACCAACTACCACGGATCGCAACAGGTTAAAGTATGCACACAAGCCACACACACACTTATATTACAAACGCCCAAATCCCAACTATTCAAACTTACAACTGAAATATTAAACATTATTACAAACTTGATAAACTTAAACTATTCCAAAGCTGTCAGCTAGCCTAACTCCATCAACCTGGACTCCTAGCTCTCACACTAGATTGGGGATCCTCGCTACCAACAGGTTCCTTCTTAACTGGAAAAGAACATAAACAACATCGCACAAATGACCTAACTAGCTCAGCAAGTCACATTGACAAGACTGAGAATAATGATCATCAAGTGAAAAGATGGTATCAAGTGACCAATGAATAATGATTTAGAATTGGATATTATAATTTCATTTTAAAAACTGTAATAACCCCAAAAATTTTCAACTTTTGTAACCCTTGTGAATAGTGTTTTAGCTGAATGAGAAAACTTTTCACGCCACACTATGTAGGGGTTTGTTATGGATATTCTGGGATATTATTAGTACTCTATGAAGTATATAAGTGTATGTAAATATCGTCAGAATCCAATTCCGAACACTTTGTTTTTCCCGGAAATCCACAAGATACGGATGAGAATGAGTATAGGGGTAACAGGGATAAAAAGGATTTAAATTAAAGGATTATGATAGAGGATCATAAAAAGGAATATAATGTATTGAGAAAGGTTAAGGGAACCTAAGTAATAAGATCCCGGGTATGATCCTTCAAACGATAAACGAGAACGAAAGTTAAGCGAACCGTATAACAGATCAGCGGTCATTAGGCAAACGATTAGGAAGTTAATCAAAGGGATTAATGGAATGATGTCATCCAACCAATAGAAAGACAAGGAAGGAAGGATGACATCATGAGGATGAGGTAAGCATGACATGGGAAGGAATGAGGTGTGGTTGAATAAGGACCACACAAATTCAAGGGCAAGGTAGTAATTTACTAAATCAAATACAAATCAAGCCAACCAAGCTAGCAAAATTATTCATCAAAAATCAAAAACAACCAAGGCATTTGTTCTTCATCTTAGCTCTCGGCTTTTACACTTTTAAAGGCAAGATTTTTTTCAAAATCAAGATCCAAGCATCCTAAATTGGTAAGAAAATTCCCTAATCATCTTTATGCTTAGTTATGGCTATATCATGAGTTTAAGCCATTAATTCTTTCTCTAACTTCTTCATTTAATCAAAGAAGAAGACAATGAATAGTGTTTTCAAGTTTTTAACTTGAACTTTTTCTTGTTTTTCTTGAAGATCCAAGCTTTCCTAAGGCTTCTCAAAGCTTCTTAAGGCTTCCTAGCTCCACCACACCACTTCAAGGAAGGTATACCATTTCCAAACCCTAGGTTCATATATATTATAAGGTGATTTTGAGTAGTGGGTTGATATTGTTTGTTGTTATGATTTAGAGTTTGAGATTTGGTATGGTAGTGAATGGAATGGTAATTATTGTGGTTTTGATTTAAAAGAACTTAAGAATGATTAAAGTTAAGTTTAAGCATAAGTATGAAAGATTAAATTGAATTGGTTGGGGTGGTTATGATGTGATAAGGATGGAGGATGGTTGTATGTTGGATTTGAGGTTGATTTGGGTTGTTTGTGAATGGGTTAAAATTGGAAATCGCGTAAACATAGCCGTCGTAACGTCCGATTTTCTTTGGACTGTTTTTGTGCATAGCATTAGGACCCGAGAACCCCCTGCTAGATTGTGACCACTGCCATGTTTAGATAGCTCATGTTACGAGCTTCGTTTTATGTAGTTCGTTCGATTCCGATTTACGGTTTAGGAGAAACGACCGTTTCAAGTAACGGCGTTTCGCGAACGAAACTTTTTCCCTCGCCTTACTTTGGAATGTAGGTTAAAGACCAAAAAGGGTTAATTAATGTGTGAAACATTTATGGTAAGTGTGTTAGGCAGTTGGTAAGGCATTCGCGAAGGAATCGCTTTAAAACTCGTAAAGGTTAAATTATTAAAAAATGGTGGAGCCGAGGGCACCGAGTGACTTAAGCAAATCGGTGAGCGCAAAACAAGCGTTAGAGTCTAAGTTAGTTAAAGTATAGATTTACAAGTGATTTTGGTTTAATTCCAACTTACTTGTTGTTTATAGGTTATCAGACTCGTCCCGAGCCTTTCTCACCCCCAAGTCGCTCAGGCAAGTATTCTATCCGTTATACTGTTGTTGTGATGTATACATTTGTATATGCATGATCTTGCGATAAATGCATATTGGTTATTTAGCAAATTCTTGCGATATATTGTAGCATGTGATATGGTATATATGCATGCCTGTTTCATATTCTTGAAATATATCTGTTGGTTCAGTTGATAATACCTATGCTAGAGGATAGCGGTAACTTGCATATACCCTTAGTATAGGGACCCAAAGGTGAAAATATTTTCTAAAACCGGGAGGATCGAGATCCCGAGTAGATTTTGTATATATGGATATGGATATATATATATATTTATATATATATATGGTTATAGTTTTCCAAACTATTAATCGAATAAGGTTTATTCGATAACTTTAACTTTATTTATTTGAATATTATTTCGAATATTATTCGAGGGCTTATGACTCTTTTATATATTATGAATATTATTTGAATATTCATTCGAGGGCTTGACTCTTTTATATATTATGATTAATATTGAATATTCATTCGAGGGCTTATGACTCAATTTATATTATTTAATGAATATTATTTGAATATTCATTTGAGGATCTATGACTCCGATTATTTGCTGAAATATATTCTTTATTTTATTAAAGAATAAGATGTCAATAATCAAACTTATTTTCGATTATTCAAATAAAGATAATACTTTCATATAAGTATATCTTTGGTTATTTAATACTCGTTTCAAGTATAAATTTTAACACTTCTACTTCAATTATTTTTATAAAGACTATTCTTTATGGGAATATTATTTAAATAATAATATTCAGTCATTTTCTAAATATTCTGGGGACTGATTTACTTCATTAAATCAGCTTTACTCCAAACACTCTTTAAAGTGTTTTCGAATCTTCAAAATGATTTGTAAAAGTCAGAGCGGATCCCAAAACTCTTTTTTTTATATTTAAGATCTTCCTTTTAAGGGGATTTAAATACTCGCTCAAAACCTGGGGAATCCGGCTCTGTGGTGTATTTTATATTCGCAACGAGGTTGCTGTTTTGAGAAAACAATTTGATTACTTGCCCAATGTTCGGGAAGTAAGTCCATTTGATTGAGTCGGCATAAGCGACAGGCCGGTGTAACACCCCCAGATCCGGGGTCGGGGATCCGGGTCGTCACGGTCTTTCTTTCCACAATATCATTTCACTTAATTAATAAATAACCTTATGCTGTGACCCCACACTAACACACACCACAACCCGTTATAGTCTCAGAGATGAAATTTAAATAAGTACAAGTCTTTGAATCCACAATTTAAAAGTTATTACAACCCAAATGATTACTTGATAAATTTACAGTTAATTGCCATTATCTGCCACAAGTTATAATTATACATAATTGATTCTCAAAAGTAGATGGTCTGATCTACAATAGATCTACCTCTGCAGCTATAGCAGCTACAACATCAACGGGAAGACACAGGACGCTTCCCACGCGCTTGCGCTGGGTCTGCTGGAGTCTGGCCACCTTTCCTAACTGTTGTTGTGTGATGAAGAAATAAAGCAAGGGTGAGCAGCAAGCCCACCAAAATAATATGTATAATGATTTACAATATATGAGCCTACTCATAATACTCATGAAAGTCTTGGTCAAAAGAAATGAACCAAGTTTGATATCTTAATGCGATGAAGTCGCAAAATATTCAGTATATATAATATATACTTTTCAAAATATTGGAAGTCCTCTTCCATGCATAATACACACAGAATTCCCGTGTATAACTGTATAAAAATATCGTTGCAAGGTGATCTCATATATCTAACCTTGTCTCAACGTTTTTCTGAAAATCTTTGTCATGCATAAGATAATCATTTACTAGATATAAGTTTAAAAGATGAAGTTACAAATACTCCAATATACTTATATCTTTTCCAAATACTACTTGAACTACCACCATTCAAGTTATAATTAGTTTCCAAAGTTCATCACATAGACGACTACAAGATAATACTTGAATAGATTCAACCTTTAAAATATCATCAAAATAAAATGAAGTTATGAGATACTTCATTTGATGCAAACATTATTTTGAAAACTTGACCCTGCCAACACTCAACAATCGCCCAACCGTAGCCTTTCTATCGAAGTGCTTTGGGTAGTGTTGCAGAAATATCCAATTGGATGATGAACTCATTACGGGAGTTTACCGCGCCAGGAAGACCACTTACGATGATCAGTCGTAGTAGTACAACCCCACCATTTTCTACATGTAGAGGAGAACCTGTCGGATTTACTTGTCAACCGAACACTGAACTCCTAAGGAATGGACCGCCTTAGCGGAACTTCCAGGCCATTTGGGCCAATATAATAAGGCTGGGCCGGCGCTACTCGACCACTTACGCCACTCCTAGTTCAGATGAAATCCATGACTCTGAAACGTAAAGCTCGTTTCCCCCTTTCCCCAAGTAGAAACTTGTTGATACGGCTCCACCAAGAAGTCGTACCTAGTTGGAAAGGAAAACTCACCGATATTTCCCAGGCGATGCCTGTTAATGGATTAACTTGTTCCAAGAATTTTACTTCCCGAATATTGGGTAAGTAATCAAAAACTCTTTTACCAAGACAGCAACCTTGTTGCGAATATAAAACACACCACCGAGCCGGATCCCCCAGGTTTTGAGCGAGTATTTAAATCCCCTTTTTAAAAGGAAGATCTTAAATATAAAAATAGTTTTGGGATCCGCTCTAACTTTTGAAAATCATTTTAAAGACTCGAAAACACTTTAAAGAGTGTTTGGAGTAAAACTGATTTAATGAAGTAAATCAGTCCCCGAATATTTAGAAAATGTCTGAATATTATTATTTAAATAATATTCCCATAAAAAATAATCTTTATAAAATAATTGAAGTAGAAGTATTAAAACTTATACTTGAAATGAATAGCAAATAATCAAAGATATACTTATACGAAAGTAATATCTTTATTTGAATAATCAAAAATAAGTTTGATTATCGACACCTTATTCTTTAATAAATTAAAGAATATATCTCAGCAAATAATCGGAGTCATAGATCCTCAAATGAATATTCAAATAATATTCAATAAATAAAATAAGCTGAGTCATAATACCTCGAATGAATATTATAAATAATATTCATTAAATAAAAAAAGGAGTCATACATCCTCAAATGAATATTCAAATAATATTCAATAAATAATAAAGGAGTCATAAGTCCTCGAATGAATATTCAAATAATATTCATTTAAATAAATAAAGTTTAAAGTTATCGAATAAACCTTATTCGATTAATAGTTTGGAAAACTATAACCATATATATATATAATATATATATATATCCATATCCATATATACAAGATACTCGGGATCCTCGACTCCCGGTTTAGAAAATATTTCACCTTTGGGTCCCTATACTAAGGGTATATGCAAGTTACCGCTATCCTCTAGCATAGGTATTATCAACTGAACAACAATATATATGAAGAATATGAAACAGGCATGCATATATACCATAGCACATGCTCAATATATCGCAATTTGCTAATAACATCATGCATCATCGCAAGATAATGCATATACATATATACATCACAACAACAGTATAACGGGTAGAAAACTTGCCTGAGCGACTGGGGTTACGAATGGCTCGGGACGAGTCTGGTAACCTATAAACAACAAGTAAGTTGGAATTAAACCAAAATCACTTGTAAATCTATACTTTAACTAACTTAGACTCTAACGCTTGTTTTGCGCTCACTGATTCGCTTAAGCCACTCGGGTACCCTCGGCTCCACCATTTTTAATAATTTAACCTTTACGAGTTTTAAAGCGATTCCTTCGCGAGTGTCTTACCAACTGCCTAACACACTTACCATAAATGTTTCATACATTAATTAACCCTTTTTGGTCTTTAATCTATGTTTCAAAGTAAGGCGAGGGAAAAGTTTCGTTCGCGAAACGCCGTTACTTGAAACGGTCGTTTCTCCTAAACCGTGCATCGGAATCGAACGAACTACATATCAAAACGAAGCTCGTAACATGAGCTATCTAAACATGGCAGTGGTCATAATCTAGCAGGGGGTTCTCGGGTCCTAATGTTATGCACAAAAACAGTCTAAAGAAAATCGGACGTTACGACGGCTATGTTTACGCGTTTTCCCAATTTTAAACCATTCAATACCAACCACAAATCAACCCCAAATCAATCATACAACCAATATCCCTCCAAACCACATCATAACAGCCCCAACAAATCCACATTAACCATTTATACTTATTCCTCACATGAACTAAAAGCTTTACTTAGGTTCTTTAACTAATTACCAAGATTTACAACTCCAACAATGCAACAAAACCAACTAATCTCTACAAACTCAACCAAACTTCAACCAATCAAGCATCATGCTTCACATATGCTATATCAAACACATTCAATCCTAATTACTCAAAACTAAAGCTAGGGTTTGTAGTTTATACCTTCCTTGGAGAGTGGAGAATCAAGAGAATGGCTTGGAATCACCTTTAAAGCCCTTATCCAAGCTTAATCTAAACAAAACTTCAAGAACACAAATTTTAGTTCTTGAAAACACTATTCACCATCTTCTTTCATGATTTATAGAAAAAGATTGGCTTGGAATTAGAAGCTTAAACTTATAGGAAGTATGTAACTAATGGGGAAGCTTAGATAATTACCTTGCTAAAATAAGTGGAGGAGCTTGGACTTCATTTTTTAAGAAAAAACCCGAGAGCTTATGAAAAGAAGAGAGATTTTGTGTTTTGCTTGTTTGACTTTTGGTTGGTTGATTTTGTTTTGTTTGCTTTAGTGAATTACCTTTGCCCTTGGTTTGTGTGGTTAAAAGTCCACCACACTCCTTCCTTCCTGTCATGCTATCTCATCCTCATGATGTCATCCTCCTTCCTTGTCCTCTTTCTATTGGTTGGATGACATCATTCCCACTAATCCCTTTGATTAACTTCCTAATCGTTTGCCTAATGACCGCTGATCTGTTATACGGTTCGCTTAACTTTCGTTTCGTTTATCGTTTGAGGATCATACCCGGGATCTTATTACTTAGGTTCCCTTAACCTTTCTCAATATTATATTCCTTTTATGATCCTCTCTTATAATCCTTTAATTTAAATCCTTTTTATCCTGTTACCTTATACTCAATTCTCTCCGTATCTTGTGGATTTCCGGGAAAAACCAAAGTGTTCGGAATTGGATTCTGACGATCTTTACATACACTTATATACCCATAGAGTACTAATAATATCCCATAAGATCAATAACAGAACCCCTACATAGCGTGGCATGAAAAGTTTTCTCGTTCAGCAAAAACACTATTCATAAGGGTTTCAAAATTTCCAAAAATTGGGGTTATTACAGTCTCCCCTCCTTAAAAGGATTCCGTCCCGGAATCAGATAGAAAAAATGGGATACTTTCTTAGCATTGCACTTTCTAACTCTCAGTCAATTTTCCCACATTGTGGTTCTACCACAAACTCTGCTAGTTTGATAACCTTCTCCTAAGCACTCGTTCCTTTTCACTCTATAACCCTTCCTGGTTGCTCCATATAGGTTACGTCGGGTTGCATATCTATGCGCTCATATGCCCTATTTATCTGGCATCTGAATTACACTTCCTTAACATTGATACGTGAACACGTTACGACTGCTACATGTTCGGGGTTAGGGCTAGCTCATATGCTAACTTCCCAAACGTCTTAATATATCCAAGGGTCCAACAAATTGTAGACTTAGCTTTCCTTTCTTTCCGAACCTCATCAATCCTTTCCAAGGGATACCTATAACATTACTAGGTCCCCTATTTCATACTCTTTATCCTTTCGTGTCAAATCAACATACTTATCATGACCATCTTGGGCTACTACCAGCCGTCCTCTGATTAGATCTATCATATCCTTGGTCCTTTGGACTACTGCGGGTCCGAGCATCTTGCGCTCTACAACTTCATCCTAACATAAGGGAGATCGACATTGTCTTCCCTCAAGATCTCATAAGGCGACATCTCGATAATGACATATGATCTATTGTCGTAAGATAACTCAATCCGAATTAAGTGATCATTCCAAATTCTTTCAAGTCTATTGCACAGACTCTCATTATTGCTTTTAACATTAGAGCTTCTGCTTCTCAATACCCATTCTTTTCCAGTTCGTAATCGCTACTACCTTCCGTTCCTAATATTATACTGGTTATACTTTTGCTCGTTAGCGTTCTATAACCTTTTAATAACCACGTCAACCTTAGTATCACGAATGTGTTCCCATTCCGCATACTACCACCACTTTATTACTCCTTTTTCAGTTGTTTCTATTTTCCAAAATTTGATCAATCAAATAGAAGTAAAGGAATTTGTTGAGAGATCACTAATCATGAACACTTGTTATATCGCATAGTTAGTACAGAAGGTGGCCAGCCTTTAGTACTTGACAAGCAATTAAACAATAGCTGGTATCCTACTAGGCTTCTATCACAAGATAGATAGTCATTCGGCAATACCTCCCCTTCTGGAAGGGTTGTTCTTCAGCTTACATGAAATGAAAAGAAGAGAAAAGAACGAACTGAAGAGAATTGTATATATGAAAAAAATATACTGCCACAAAATATCTGGCTTGGAACTACCTCTGAACTATAGAGGTTTGTCATAGGAGAACAAAACATATGTATTTATATCAACATCAAGTATTATAGCATCGTATTTCACGTGCCTAAATATTTTCGTATCCCGTCCATCATTCTATGGACCCATGCTCTTCCTCGAGCTTATACACAATTACCTTTGAAACTCCCTCGACATCGAAAATCGAATCTGGGATCTCATTCTAGACATCATCGTTACTAGAATTCTATGCTTGCACCGCAACCTTCCTCGTATAATACGACTCTCTATTGATAAGAAAGAATAATAATTCACTATAGATACTCTACTTAATTAGTCTATCAATGATAACTTATACACTACCACGACCCGATTAGTGGTACTCAATCTCAACACCCATTCCAATACAACTCTCACGGTTGTAATCAGCTCATACTCGCAGAATCATTGCTGCCTTACTATGGTCCACCACTGACCTACTGTCGTCATTCATTTTCCATGAAGTCTTAATAGCTAACCATACGGAGTCCATACATGTCGTATCTAATTCTCCTAAGGAGTTAACATAACCACCAATCACAATTCATGAAGAACACTCCATCTGACGTACTTTCATGACATGAAGCAATAAAAGCAGAAGAGTTTCAATCAAAGCAACGATAGCAGGTTAATACCATTCTTAATCATACCTAAATAGAAGACTTAACTCAAAGGTTCATCTAGTCCTTTTTGAAACATGGTCCTGGCTTATCTCAAGATAGGACCTTATAGATAGATAGCCCGTTCATGGCGATTACACGAATTAAACCTTTACCAACTACTATTACGGTTGGGTATTGCACAGTCATCAGAAAATGTCAATCTTCCAAACCATAATACAACCTTCACAGTTTTAACCATCATCACTGTATTCTTTGGCACAAGCGCCTATAATTATCCTCTTACCTTTAAAGTGTCGGCCACCTCTTTGGCCTTTCCTGATAGTAAAATTTCCTTACAGTCAATGTCATTTTAACCACCTCCAAATAAATTTTCTACCTTATTTCAATCACAGCTTATGTGAAGATGTTTTCCTTAAAATATGATGAGTAAAAAAAAAATCACCATTTTTCCATAAGTTATTGCCTCAGTCTTTAGAGGTTAATCACTGTCATGACTGACTCTCAATCATAATTAGAACATCTTTTATCTTAAGTCCTAATTGCCCTGAACAATTTCGACCATTACTGGTTCGATCCATACTTTCTCGTGGTTTAACACGTGCCCCTTGGCATCATTATAATTACGTCATATTTCCTTTATCAACATTTCTTTCTTGAGAATTTTGAATATTACCTTTCTCCTTGTAAAACCTCTAAGGTTATCCTTCAATCGTTCCTCCTGTATTCCCTAGATACAGGGCATATCAAAATACCATTTACTATACTAGAACCATTGTCTATATACTTCTGAAAAATTTCTCCACTGATTCTTAAAGGTTGTTGTTACCTTAACCCTTTCCAATCATACTGTCAAAACTCATACTATCCCTATTAAGGGTGAAATGCCAACCTTTATGCATTCCCCTAGGATTCATTTTAAGTTACCGATGTTCTATCCTTAATTCCACCTTTAAAAGGTACCTGCATCCTTCCATGGATAAATCAAGTCATATATCCTGATAATTATCTTCATCATTCCCACCTCGATAGTCTATACCTAACTTCATAATAGCATCCTTATTCAAATTGAGGTCAATCCATATGGCCTCCAAAAGATAACAATGGTCATCCTTTTCTTTCCTGATTTGGTAATGATAACATGGATGTTCTGGAAGATATTGGTCATGTTCAACGTGAACTTCTTCTTAATAATTCCTTATTTACTTTTGTTGTTTATCTCAACAGTCATCTCAATGTTGGGATATCTTTCATACTGGCGTCTCCCTTTCTGGGTATCAGCCACCGGTCTTACACTTACCTTCTTGAAGGTCACTTCCTTCATCCAATTTTCTAATTTCTTACTTTCTTGTCTCCTCAGTCTATCCGCGTCTCATTATTTATCCTTCGAATTATCTCAAGGTTTCCTCGAATCTTCCCAACTTACAGGGGATAAAATATGTATCTCTTATACCTTCAACCATCAATTTAACTCATGGTGAATCACTCTCATCCGGACGATTACATACTTTTCTATTTCTATTTCTACGAGTCTTTAGGGTTTCCTCATACCCAACTCCCTTATCATTCCTCAAACTCTCTTGCCTTTATATTCCTTTCTCTTATCGTTATTTCATGAACCAACACAACATAAGCATTGATTTCAAACATCCCGTCATTCTGGATTCGTGTCTTCAGAACGAATCTTGATAACTTTTACAACTTAGATTCATAATTCATCATACTCGTCTGCCTTTGTTCTGGCTCTTAAGCTTTTACACTATCTCCATAACCTTGGGAAGTACTTTCCTGAAAACAATTGACTGAACTTAAATCAGTTTATTATAATCTCTTGCTCCGTGCCTTCCTTGGCCTTTCACCAGGGCTCTCTCTTAGGAGGGTAAGTGACAAAAATCTTTTGTGGTTCGTCAATCATTTAGAATCTCAAATGATTCCTATATTTCCTTTAGCCAGGCTCTTGCCTCGACTGGGTCAGCTTGTTCCTTGGAACTCTGAGAGCTTAGCGACTTAAAGGTCATGAAAGAATTTCTCACCGCACTGTCTCCTCAGGGTGGTGGTTGGGGATAATAGTCTAAGTTCTTTTTACAGGTCCATGAATTGCCGTATAGGAGTACCGTCTCGGGTCTCCTTTCCTCTCGACTTTTGTTTCCTTAGTATGAAATGTTTCATCCTACTCCCCATAATTGGGGTCATCTTTTAATTTAAAATCCTCATTTTCCACTCCATTATGTTGGGTTCCTTCTATCTTGATGGCGACCTCCCTGACTATCACGTTCAGGGTTTGCTCTAAATCTTATTCCTCAAACTAGCTTTCATCTAAGATTCATCCTTACGCTCTTGAACTTTCGGAACCCAAATTCTATAGGAATACCTCATTATTCCCTTATCATCTTTCTCGGTATTAATCTCTATCTATTTGTTGGCTCTCTGCCTTCATTCATACTTTTCTGGCACAATATTCTTTTCCAATAATTCGGGCTGTATTGCAATCTCAAACAGCTTTTCGGTACCGGCTCCGGTTACCTTCACTACTATTTCCATTTTCTCAAAATCTCTTATAAACTCTCCAAAAGACATTATCATCTTGAGTCTCTCCTTTTTACTAAGGGCATCAGCCACCATATTGGCTTTCCCCGAATGATAAAGAATCTCCCAATCATAATTCTTGATTAGCTCTAACCGCCTCCTCTGGCGTATGTTGAGCTCTTTCTACGTAAGAATGTACTAGAGCACTTATGGCTTAGGTAATTCTCGCACTTCTCTCCATACAAGTAGTGCCTCCAATCTTTAGGGTAAAACTATTGCCACGAGCCTAAGCTCATGGGCGGTGATATCAATTTCATATTACCTTAATTGTCTTGACGCAGACGCGATTATCTTGCGTGCTGCATAAGCGCACCCTAATTCCTTATGCGAAGCGTCACTACAAATCACAAAATCTCCTTTTCCATCCGGCAATGCCAGCATAGGGGCCATCACCAACCTCTGCTTCAGTTCTTGAAAGCTGTTCTCGCATTTCTCTGTCCATTCGAACTTCTCAGTCTTACGAGTAAGCCGCGTTAAAGGGGCTACTATCTTTACAACTTGAACGAACCTCCGGTAGTGACCGGCCAATCCTACCTCTGGTAGTCGACCAAACCATGGTCATCAATTCATCAGTGGTCCTTTATCCAATCCTGTCAGGATCCTCCATGGGGTCCTCTCAACAACTATCCCTACTAGGACAACATCCTCAATATCAACATCATCCGGTCCTGCATTAGGACACTCTATCGGATCCACAATCTGATCTCCAATATAATAAAACATCATCGCGATGTTGCCTCAACTCAGGGTTCGGAGTCCCGCTACCATATACGATAACGAACTACGCTCCTATCACGATATTTATAAGGGTTCCCATAAGGGTTTTAACTGTCAGTACTACGTTAGGTAGCCCGACTATGAACTTGGCAAGAGTTCTTATTATCTTAGTGAACTTATTATCTTAACGTCCCATCATCTCTGAGGTTTATAACGCTTAGCTCTGATACCATTTCTGTAACACCCCCAGATCCGGGGTCGGGGATCCGGGTCGTCACGGTCTTTCTTTCCACAATATCACTTCACTTAATTAATAAATAACCTTATGCTGTGACCCCACACTAACACACACCACAACCCGTTATAGTCTCAGAGATGAAATTTAAATAAGTACAAGTCTTTGAATCCACAATTTAAAAGTTATTACAACCCAAAATGATTACTTGATAAATTTACAGTTAATTGCCATTATCTGCCACAAGTTATAATTATACATAATTGATTCTCAAAAGTAGATGGTCTGATCTACAATAGATCTACCTCTGCAGCTATAGCAGCTACAACATCAACGGGAAGACACAGGACGCTTCCCACGCGCTTGCGCTGGGTCTGCTGGAGTCTGGCCATCTTTCCTAACTGTTGTTGTGTGATGAAGAAATAAAGCAAGGGTGAGCAGCAAGCCCACCAAAATAATATGTATAATGATTTACAATATATGAGCCTACTCATAATACTCATGAAAGTCTTGGTCAAAAGAAATGAACCAAGTTTGATATCTTAATGCGATGAAGTCGCAAAATATTCAGTATATATACATATATACTTTTCAAAATATTGGAAGTCCTCTTCCATGCATAATACACAAATCCAGTGTATAACTGTATAAAAATATCGTTGCAAGGTGATCTCATATCTCTAACCTTGTCTCAACGTTTTTCTGAAAATCTTTGTCATTCATAAGACAATTATTAATTAGATATAAGTTTAAAAGATGAAGTTACAAATACCCAATATACTTATATCTTTCCCAAATACTACTTGAACTACCACCGTTCAAGTTATAATTAGTTCAAAGTTCATCACATAGATGAGACTACAAGACAATTTGAATAGATTAACTTTAAAATATCATCAAAATAAAATGAAGTTATGAGATACTTCATTTGATGCAAACATTTTTTGAAAACTTGACCCTGCCAACACTCAACAATCGCCCAACCGTAGCCTTTCTATCGAAGTGCTTGGGTAGTGTTGCAGAAATATCCAATTGGATGATGAACTCATTACGGGAGTTTACCGCGCCAGGAAGACCACTTACGATGATCAGTCGTAGTAGTACAACCCCACCATTTTCTACATGTAGAGGAGAACCTGTCGGATTTACTTGTCAACCGAACACTGAACTCCTAAGGAATGGACCGCCTTAGCGGAACTTCCAGGCCATTTGGGCCAATATAAGGCTGGGCCGGCGCTACTCGACCACTTACGCCACTCCTAGTTCAGATGAAATCCATGACTCTGAAACGTAAAGCTCGTTTCCCCCTTTCCCCAAGTAGAAACTTGTTGATACGGCTCCACCAAGAAGTCGTACCTAGTTGGAAAGGAAAACTCACCGATATTTCCCAGGCGATGCCTGTTAATGGATTAACTTGTTCCAAGAATTTTACTTCCCGAATATTGGGTAAGTAATCAAAAACTCTTTTACCAAGACAGCAACCTTGTTGCGAATATAAAACACACCACCGAGCCGGATCCCCCAGGTTTTGAGCGAGTATTTAAATCCCCTTTTTAAAAGGAAGATCTTAAATATAAAAATAGTTTTGGGATCCGCTCTAACTTTTGAAAATCATTTTAAAGACTCGAAAACACTTTAAAGAGTGTTTGGAGTAAAACTGATTTAATGAAGTAAATCAGTCCCCAGAATATTTAGAAAATGTCTGAATATTATTATTTAAATAATATTCCCATAAAAATAATCTTTATAAAATAATTGAAGTAGAAGTATTAAAACTTATACTTGAAATGAATAGCAAATAATCAAAGATATACTTATACGAAAGTAATATCTTTATTTGAATAATCAAAAATAAGTTTGATTATCGACACCTTATTCTTTAATAAAATAAAGAATATATCTCAGCAAATAATCGGAGTCATAGATCCTCAAATGAATATTCAAATAATATTCAATAAATAAAATAAGCTGAGTCATAATACCTCGAATGAATATTATAAATAATATTCATTAAATAAAATAAAGGAGTCATACATCCTCAAATGAATATTCAAATAATATTCAATAAATAATGTAAAGGAGTCATACGCCTTCGAATAATATTCGAAATAATATTCAATAATAAAATAAAGTTAAAGTTATCGAATAAACCTTATTCGATTAATAGTTTTAAAAACTATATCCATATATATATATATAAATATATATATATATATATATATATATATATATATACTCGGGAACATCGACTCCCGGTTTAGAAATATGTTCACCTTTTATCCCCTATACTAAGGGTATACGCAACTACTTGCTTATTTCTAGCATAGGTATTATGCAACTATAAGCATTGAAATCAACAGATAGATAACCAGATTACGAAACAGACATGCATATATACCATATTAGCATGCTCCAATATATCGCAAAATTTGCTAATAACAATCATGCAATATCACAAGATAATGCATATACATATATTTACATCACAACAACAGTATAACGGGTAGAAAACTTGCCTGAGCGACTGGGGTTACGAATGGCTCGGGACGAGTCTGGTAACCTATAAACAACAAGTAAGTTGGAATTAAACCAAAGTCACTTGTAAATCTATACTTTAACTAACTTAGACTCTAACGCTTGTTTTGCGCTCACTGATTCGCTTAAGCCACTCGGGTACCCTCGGCTCCACCATTTTTAATAATTTAACCTTTACGAGTTTTAAAGCGATTCCTTCGCGAGTGTCTTACCAACTGCCTAACACACTTACCATAAATGTTTCATACATTAATTAACCCTTTTTGGTCTTTAACTATGTTTCAAAGTAAGGCGAGGGAAAAAGTTTCGTTCGCGAAACGCCGTTACTTGAAACGGTCGTTTCTCCTAAACCGTGCATCGGAATCGAACGAACTACATATCAAAACGAAGCTCGTAACATGAGCTATCTAAACATGGCAGTGGTCATAACTAGCAGGGGGTTCTCGGGTCCTAATGTTATGCACAAAAACAGTCTAAAGAAAATCGGACGTTACGACGGCTATGTTTACGCGTTTTCCCAATTTTAAACCATTCAATACCAACCACAAATCAACCCCAAATCAATCATACAACCAATATCCCTCCAAACCACATCATAACAGCCCCAAAAATCCACATTAACCATTTATACTTATTCCTCACATGAACTAAAAGCTTTACTTAGGTTCTTTAACTAATTACCAAGATTTACAACTCCAACAATGCAACAAAACCAACTAATCTCTACAAACTCAACCAAACTTCAACCAATCAAGCATCATGCTTCACATATGCTATATCAAACACATTCAATCCTAATTACTCAAAACTAAAGCTAGGGTTTGTAGTTTATACCTTCCTTGGAGAGTGGAGAATCAAGAGAATGGCTTGGAATCACCTTTAAAGCCCTTATCCAAGCTTAATCTAAACAAAACTTCAAGAACACAAATTTTAGTTCTTGAAAACACTATTCACCATCTTCTTTCATGATTTATAGAAAAAGATTGGCTTGGAATTAGAAGCTTAAACTTATAGGAAGTATGTAACTATCCATGGGGAAGCTTAGATAATTACCTTGCTAAATAGTAAGTGGAGGAGCTTGGACTTTCATTTTTTAAGAAAACCACCCGAGAGCTTCATGAACAAAGCCTTGGTTGCTTTTGATTTTTGATGAAAATGATTTTTGCTTGGCTTGGTTGCTTGGTTTTTTGCTTGCTTTAGTCAATTACCTTCTTGCCCTTGAATTTGTGTGGTTCTCATTCAACCACACCTCCTTCCTTCCCATGTCATGCTATATCATCCTCATGATGTCATCCTCCCTTCCTTGTCCTCTTTCTATTGGTTGGATGACATCATTCCCACTAATCCCTTTGATTAACTTCCTAATCGTTTGCCTAATGACCGCTGATCTGTTATACGGTTCGCTTAACTTTCGTTTTCGTTTATCGTTTGAGGGATCATACCCGGGATCTTATTACTTAGGTTCCCTTAACCTTTCTCAATATATTGTATTCCTTTTATGATCCTCTCTATAATCCTTTAATTTAAATCCTTTTTATCCTGTTACCTTATACTCAATTCTCTCCGTATCTAGTGGATTTCCGGGAAAAACCAAAGTGTTCGGAATTGGATTCTGACGATCTTTACATACACTTATATACTTCATAGAGTACTAATAATATCCCATAAGATCAATAACAGAACCCCTACATAGCGTGGCAAGAACAGTTTTCTCATTCAGCAAAAACACTATTCATAAGGGTTTCAAAAATTTCCAAAAATTGGGGTTATTACAGATGTCTTCTATGGGGAGGACCTGCCCCCGGTTCCATCGGGCCTAAGTGCTGCAACATAGCAACTGCGGGCCATTTTCTGATCTCCTCTCGCTTCTCCAACACCATTCCTAGTTGGGAACTTCAGTACCATGTGGTAGGTTGAGGGCACAGCCTTAAAAGCATGGATCTCTGTTCTACCCATGATAGCATTATAAGTAGAGGCTGCCTTGACAACCTGAAAGTTCAACATCTGCGTGGCCTCCCTGGGCTCTTCCCCGATAGTTATGGGAAGTTGTATTGCTCCTTCGACTTTGCATTCCCCATGGTTAAACCCGTAGATGGGTGTGTTAGACGGAGTTAGCTGAAAATCATTGTAGCCCATCCTTATGAATGTTTTATGGAACAGAATGTCCACGGAAGCTCCATTGTCCACTAGGACCCTCATACAGGATAATTTCCAATTATCGGAGTGATAACCAGAGGATCATCCTGAGGAAATTTCAAACCTTCAAGGTCTGGGTCACCAAATTTAAGCGTCATCTCTGACTTAGAACGCTTAGATGGCTCTCCAACTATGCTCATTACTTCTCTTGCATAAGCTTTTCGGGAGTTCCTTGTAGTACCAGCTGCTGTAGGTCCTCCTGAGATCATATTGATTACTGGCCCTCGGGGCTGTGGGTTGCGATCTCTCTCGTTACCCCTTCGATCATCATCTCTTCGATCATTATCTCTCTTTTGGCCTCCGGCCTCTTCACCCTTGGTGAAACGTCCAAACTTTCCCCTTCAGATTAGATACTCAATCTCATCCTTGAGTTGCCTACAATCTTCAGTATCATGACCAACATCTTTGTGAAACCTGCAGTACCGACTTTTGTCTCTTTTCTCGGGGTCTCCTCTTAGTGGCTTCGACCATTTGAAGTCCTTATACTTTTCAATTTCCATAAGGATTTGGCTCCTTGGGGTGTTCAACCTCGCATACTCAGCAAACCTTGGCTGTTGATTCTCTTAGAAGAGGAGGAGTCAGAGTTTTTACCGATTCGTGAATACTTGTCCTTAGCGTCTTACTCTTGATCCATCTTCCTTTTCTTGTTTCTAGCAGGTTCATTGTTCACAGTTGTCTTCTGCATACTCTCCTCCACCTTGATATACTTTTCAGCTCATCCTGGAGCTGCAGCATACTTTCGGGAGGGCGCTTAGCCAGGGACATCTTAAAGAACTCGTCTCTAGTCCCTTGCTGTAGAGCTATCATAGCTACCTTAACATCAAGATCAGGGACCTTCAAAGCCTCCTTCATAAATTGATTCAGATACTCTCTCAGGGACTCCTTTGCTCCTTGGATTATGCCCATGAGATAAGCTGAACTCTTCTCGTGCACTCTGCCACTTATGCACAGCTTGATAAAAGCTTGACTCAATTCCTTAAAGGATCCAATAGAGTTTGGGGGCAGACGGCTATACCACCTTTGATCCAGGCCCGATAGGGTTTGAGGGATGGCCCGATACTTAATGGCGTCATTCACGGGCTATAGCAACAAGGCGTTAGAGAACGTCTCAACATGATTATCAAGGTCACCAGTACCATCGTATGCTTTAATGGTGGGCATCTTGAACTTCCTTGAGATGTGAGCATTCATTATCTCATCAGTGAATGATGGGTTTAAATCATCAGGATCTCCTAGGGGCATAAGATCACTTGGATCAGCCATTGGGGCAACTGCCCTTCTTGGTATTGGACCATACAGGTCTATGATTGGAGGAGGATTTCTCCGCCTTGGAGCGAGTTGTGGTCTTGGGGCCAGATGTGTCTCCAGGTCTCGCTTCAGCCTTTGGATCTTAGCTTCATGAGCTCTGATCCTCTCTTGAACATATTGGGGATTCATCCTTTGAAGGCTCTTGGAGCGTTGTTCAGTGTCATCCATCGGCTCTTTGCCAGCACGCCTCCTTCTTGGAGCAACATCATCATCCGATGACTCGGAGTCTCTTTCAGTATAAGGTCCATAGAATTCTTGATCCTCTGGAATAGGAGCCAAGCCACGTATGTATTGGGGCATCCGCCCTTGTGCTTCACTCCTATTAGAGTACCCACTCCCTCCAACTTCGGGGTATAGAGGCATCCCGTAAGGGGGGTTGGTAGTCACAATCGTTGATTACTCATGCCCAACAGGTTGAGAGTTCACAGGTGCATGTAGCTGCTGAAATTGGGGATTCGTCCCTTGAGAAGCCGGGGGATTCGTCCCTTGTGGTTGAGCCTCAGTTGCCCCTACCAGGGTTCCTCCTTGGGTGGAGGCATACGTTGAGTGCGGTGGTATGTCCACCACTGATGCGATTGTTCGCGATGGGACAGGAGTGCCTGTCCCACTAGTGTTTTTGCTCCGTGTGTTTATCATGGTTGTGGGTTCGATTCCCACAGACGGCGCCAAATGTTGTGGAATAAAAACCTAAGTACTTTAGTATTTAATGCTAGGGTTGGTGAGCTTTGAGCTTTAATGGCTGCTCTTGCGTTCGGGATTATCGGTCCTTGCAAGATACTTGCGTATCTCTGTATTGTAGAGAATTAAGCCAAAAACGTAGTTCTAGGTTGAGGGGTAGAGCTCTTTATATAGATGTGAGTCTAGGGTAGACTTATGTTGGGAGATTTGGTGGACAAGTCTCCAACTTAGATGGAGATTAGGAGTCTTATTGAGGAAGGAGCTCCAGAACCTTCTATGTAGGACTTTGGGTCTGTTTAGAACACATGTCTCTGCTCTTCCAGCCGTATTGGGCCTAGTCCGTGATCAGCTCGTATTCGTGGACTTGGACGACTTCCACTGGTGGGCCTTGGTTGTTTGGGCCGTCATGGGCCTGTTACGAAGCTTCAGACCAGACATGCCTGCTATGAAGCTTGGACTAGACAGTCTGTGTTGGACTTTTCGAACAAGAAGCCTAAGTGTAATTAATGCGACATTTAATGTATCTTTAGGATGTATTTTCTATCCATATCACAAATCAACCACTTTTACAACCATAATCTATTCGTCTTTATCATAAAATACAAACAGAAATCAAACGATTCTTTTAGATTCTAATCTTGTCAAATACACCCCATATCTTAACATGCAACCATTATTTCATCCAAATCTAACTTCAATTCATCATTATAATTCATGGAAACCATAAGCAACACCTTAAGCACATAATTCATCTTAATTTTTCTATAAATTTGATTTATACCATTCGAATTTCCCAAGAAACATCAAATGCAAGTACAAGGATCGTTTATAAACTTTAGTTCAATCCAAAATTCATTCTTTTAAAACCATTTTCAACGAAAACCGAAGCAAAATTAAATCGTCCAACCAAAATTCATTGTAAACTTAAATCAAAATCAAAACCCCATTTTTAAATAGTAAAAATTTGAACTAAAAACTATTTAATCAAATCAAAAGATTCTTTAAATACTTAAACCATAACCAACCTAAGCAAACAATCATTCTTCTCCTTTTAATTCACAAAATTCGAACCCAATATAGCACAAAACCATCCAAAATCATATGCAACTAGTCTAATGCTATCATTTATACTAAAAATCATTTAAACCGATGATTTAATTCATAAAATCAAGTAATCATTTTGATTATAAACAATAACTAAAAATAACTAGCATGCAAGCCATAAAGATCAATTTATCCCCCTTTTAATTACAAAACCCATTCGGGTTTTTCAAATACACCCACATGCACACCCATTTTTGATATGCAACATTTAACTCACATATTTATCTTGCCAAAATCTATTATTTAATCATTTTACTCAAGATCAAACCAATTTACAACTTAAATACACAAAATTTTATATGCATGAAAAGAATTTTCTTAAAATAAGATTTATAGTCCATACCAAACTCAATACTAAATATAAGCAAGTAAATCATCGATCATCGATCAAAACTCATATGGAAATCAAAACCCATTTTATTTTTCTAAAAATTCGAACCACACCAAGTCAAAACCAAAGAAAACACAATATAGCACACTACACTTCTCCTATGATCATACCCTAAGAAATTGAGCTTTTCTTAGATATAATCAAGAGAAGTTGATTTTCAAACTAGCTTAAATACTTACATGCAAATGGTATATGAGTAGAAGATCGAAAATGATGACTATAGGTAGCAAGATCTTTGAATTTGGACTAAATTTTGATGTTGCATGCAAGAGATAGAGAAATGGAGAGTAGTAGAGAGCCGGGAGAGAGAAGAGAAAAAGAAGAGAAGAGAGAGAAGGGAAAAAAGGAAAGAAATAAAGAAAGAGTGACTGGGTGGAGAGAAGAAAAATAGGGAGGGTGGGTTTTATAGCCAAAATGGCAGGGGCGTTTTGGTCTTTTGCCAACCCAACTCTAAAATCTTCTTTTTATTTAACTCAAAACGAATTTGAATATTATATAACTCTCTCAGGGAATGAAATGAATAATAATTTTAAAACATAGATCTCAAAATTAGCTTTCCAACCATATTTTTAAAAATATTTTTTGAGTGTAGGGTTTATTTAATATGTATTTTACAAGATTGCGCTCAAACTAAAATTATAACTCGATAAAATCATTTTAAAATACACCGATCACCAAATAATTCCATCTATCATTTTTAGAAAGTCTCTAGAACTATTTCGAAGATAGCAAAACAAATTTCACGCGTTGACCATGCTCCGATAATTTTATAAAAATCTATAAAGGTTCAATAAACCTTATTTTAAATCAAATAAATCCCTTAAAATCATTTAAATACCAGCACATAATCAAGCATATTTTCAAGCAATAGCATGTATTCACATATCACGACTCACATCATAACACATTTGATCATAAGAATTTTCCATTATTTTAATATTCACTTTCTGCGTAACGGGTCGCGTCCTGTCTGACGGCCCGACGCTGAGCGTTTTCAATTACGCTTCTCAATCATTCTCTTTATATCAACAGACTCATCACTGGAATAATACCCAATTAAACATTTTCTCTTCACATAATAACACAATTTATATAATCACACTTTATTCACATAATTTAGATTACAACAAAAAAGTATAGTTTATTCACTTAATCACGTCGCGAAATTCCCAGTCGATACAATAAATGCTGATGACGTCACCTCTGTCAAATACTAATATCAAATGATGATTAATAAACTCTGATAATTTATATACTGATATCATCAATTTCTTCTAATAATCTCCCCCGATTTTTGTATTATGTAAATGTACAAGTTCCTAATTGATGATGTCAAAACTATCTAAATGCAGAAATACAAATAGATAAACAATCTTACAGTCAGTGCTTTCAGATTTTAACTTCAGTCTTGAACTCTAGTAAATTCAGTAGCATCATCAAAGAATTTCTTGAGTAGATTTTCTCCAAGAACATTCAAATACATAGCCATCCTTTGTTTGATATCCTTGAGCTCTTCTGTAGATTCATCATTCTAATATATAGCAGCTCTGAGGTCATGTAGATTACATCTTCCAAGTGACAAGTCATCCAGTTCCAAGAAACCAACTTTCTTACCATCAGGGTTGAAAGTGAGAACTTTACACCTATAGGCATGATCACCTTGGCTCCTCTAATAGGCATATCAACAGTGTTTCCAGATTCATTAATATATTTTGGAAAGAATAAACTACAAGACAAATTCAAGCATGGGACAAGCAAACTTTGTCTAAAGGAGGAAAAGAAATTCTCCTGAAAACAGTAGCACATTATCTGCCAAATCACGCGATGGGTGTTTTCTTATTGCCAGTTGAGGTGTGCTAAGATATTGAGCGAATCATGTGTCATCTCTGGTGGAAGACAAGTAAAACAAATGACGGGTCAATTCATTGGGCAAGCTGGGAGAAAATGAGTAGAAAGAAAAGCTCAGGAGGTCTTGGTTTCAGAAATATTCGAGATTTAACGTGGCTCTCCTTGGAAAACAGTGTTGGAGGCAAGTGAATCATCCTGACATGCTGGTTAGCCATGTGTATAAAGCTCGGTATTTTCCTATTGGCTCCTTCTTTGATGCAAAGATGGGGGAAATCCCAGTTTCGTTTGGCGGAGCATAATGGAAGCTCAAAATGTTATCAAGCAAGGTAGTGCATGCAGAATAAGGAGAGGTGATTCAGTGTTTGTTCTTAATGAACCATGGCTCCAGGACATAGGTGATCCATATGTACACACTATAAATGAGGGCTTGCAGAATGCAAAAGTGTCATCTTCAATGAATATGGAAGAGAATTAGTGGGAAGTTGCTCCGATCTTGTATATGTTTGATATTAGAGATGCCAGCTTGATTCTTTCGACGCCTATCAATGTAGATCAAAAGATACATTGTACTAGAAGCACGAAAAGCTAGGAAATTATTCCATCAAGAGTGCTTATGCTTGTATCCAAGATGGGAAATATCACAATATAAATGCCAGCAACTCAGGTTTCTGGAGGCTACTTTGGAACCTAAAAATTCTACCAAAAGTGAAACACTTTATTTGGAGAGCAGTGTCGAGAAGTTTTCCAACAAAAGATAACCTTAGATGCAAGAGAGTGGATGTCGACAAGTGGTGCCCTGTATGTCAGAACTCAGACGAATCTATTTTCCATGTCCTGGTGTTGTGTTCTTTTGCTTAAGCATGTTCGAATTTGCTAGGAGTTTCGGTTATCTCTGGTCAGTATCACACGTTTTTTGAGTGGGTGTAGTTCTTGTCTGATCAGCACAAGAATAATGAAGCTCATCATATTGTCATGACCTGTTAAATGATATGGAAAAGTCAGAATGACCTAGTCTGGAATCAGCGAAGTTTGGAAGTAAGAAAAGTAGTGGATTATGCAATTTGTGTACTTAATCAGAGGAGGTATGTTCAAGACAAGTCTTTTGACGCATTAATGGGATATATGACCCACGACGATGGGTACGAACATTCGCAATACCAAAGGAGAAAAAAGTTGAGGTAAATTGTGACGCTGTTATCTTCGAAAATTCCAATTCTTACAACTATGCTTTTGTCATCAGAAATCATCTCGGACAGTTCATAGAACCAAGGTCGAAATGTTTACAAGGTCAAGCTTCTCCTGAATTAGCTGAAGTAGTAGGTGTTAGAGAGGCCTTGAGTTGGATTAAAGAGAACCAGTACAGCGAAGTGGATGTGGAATCGGATTGCCAACAGGTGGTGCAAGCCATTCAATCTTTTATCTCCTGCTTGTCTTACTTTGGAAGAGTGATTGAAGAGTGTAGGTTATTACTAGTAAGTTTGAAGGATCGTAATGTTCTTTTTAGATTTATTAAGCGATCAGAGAATGGATTGTCTCATTTCATTACGAGACATTACGTTCAATAGTTGACCGTGTGTGGAGGGTGGGAATGTCCACCCCGAACTTCAATATGTATTGATGCAAGATTTGCAGCATTAATGAAATCATATCTTCATTTGGCAAAAAAGTGATAATTTACTAAGAGTATAATATTTTATATTATATTTAAGAGTTTACTAAGAGATTCTTGGAGATGCACTTATGTTATATTAAGAACATTTTCAACAAATTCTTCTTATAGGTTCTTAAGTTAAAAAATAAAAAGAGGTGCTAAAATTTGAACTCAAAGAGACTTTTAGAGTCACTTTAAAACTTAACAGCCCCTTTTCTCCTCAATTTTAAGAGCTCTAACTAGCTCTTAACTAATACTCCCTCCGTCCCGTTGATTTCGATACGTTTACTATTTGCACGCATTTCGAGACTTTATAAAATATAATTTCGTAATATTTTTTAAAAAAAAATTTCTGGATAAAAGTTTAAACATAAAACTTTTACATAAAAAAAAAATTAAAATATAATGGAGTTATACTTTAAAGGAGCATTGAAAAGCGTGTCAAAAGTGATGTAGTAAATTAATAAGATATACTCTCTTTTTTCACTTTATTTTGTACTTTTATGACTTCAAGTTAATTTTAATAATATAAATTTAACAAGGAGCGGGGATATAAAGAGTGTTGTTGGAGTGGATGTACCCTAAATTGTTAAATCTAATAATCTATACTCCCTCTACTTTTTTATACGTCGTTCGACTTATATGCACGCACTTCTAAGTCCATTGACCGCATAGTTAAAATAACAATTTTTAAAATTTTCTTTTTGTAAATTAAAATTTTAGTTATATAGTTTTATTTAAAAAAAAAAAATTATTATTTTAACTATATGGTCAAAATATTTAGAAGTGTGCACAAAAATTAAACATTATATAAAATAACAGAGGAAGTATTATATTTAAGAGTAAGGACGTTAGAGATACTCTAAGACTAAGAGTGTTGTTATGTGAAGAAGAAATAGAGACTCTTAATAATATTCTTAATAATATTCATGTATTTCCATAAAAATATATGATAATATATTAGCATATCTTATATAAAAAGGTATTGCATGTGTGTATATTAGAATGTGGGTATTTTCTATTTTCTTAGATTAGAAAATAATAAAAAGTTGTTTCAAGAATTTTTTCTTTCCTAGTTATAAATGAGAAAATCGTGTTTTCCATTTTTCTAATTTTCATTTTAAAAAATATGCAAGTTAAACATATATTCAAAATTTTCTATTTTCTAAAAAAAGTATTCTAGAAAACTGTCGAAGTAAACAGCCCATTAGTATTTTAAGAAGCCACTAAGAGTCTGAGAGTTAATTTTTTTTTACTTTTTATTTTTTGAGTTAAGAACTCAAATAAAAAATCTGTTAAATTTGCTGTTAATAATGCAAGTCGCTAACAATCTCATGAAACAAAAAAATTAACATTTATATATCCGTTCACCGACAAACTTTCATCTTTTGCATCTTCCACCAAGGATTTTCTTTCTTTAAGAGACTATTAAAGATGCATTTACACTCTAATTTACAATGTCTTTTATGACGGGGCCACTAAACTTGGTTAAAAGACATTTAAAATTCGCTTGCCAACAAACTTTCAGTGATTGCATATTCCACTAATGATTTTCTTTCTTTTTAAAAAAAAAGATATTTTCTTCCATTAACTAACCTAGATTTGCTAACTAAAAAGATTTCAGATAATGAATGTTGCAGGATTTTCTCAGCAGCAAAACTCGAGACAACGGAGAGTTCACTTCAGTATTCTTATCAGTTGGGAAATTTATAGGTTCTCTATTTTCCGAAAAAAGCTTGCCAGCCCCATCTAGGAGCAAAGAAATTGATTATACCCTTTCTCTCTCGACTTTTAGCGGATGAATTAACCGCAAAACGACGGAGCGCCTACTTTTAATGGATGAATTAAAGACAACGACAGAGTTCCTAAAATATGATGTAAAGTACTCCTATATTTAACCAACAATATGATTACACAAAGTTCAATTTAGTCGTACTTCAATAAGTTACTTATATTTCTTAACGCAAGCACATTTATAGCGAGTAAATTCCAATTTAGCTCCACCTATCCCTTGTTAGGACAACTTCACCAGTTGGATTCTTAAAAAGGCAGGTGTAAAAAAAAAGCTTCCAACAACTAATTAGAGTCGAGTAAAAGCCTTCAAACCACGTTTCCTCTCGAAATATATTGACACGACCGAATTCCTAAATAACAGCCAAGTGAACAAACATGACACTGAGCTTCTTGTGACATTCCTTTACTTTGCCTGCATAACACATCATTTATCTCACACTTTCAAGGCACCCTGATACAAGACTTTCTGTTCAGCTATTAGCCTATAAATCAGCTACTGCAGTTGCATGTAAAATTAAAATCTACATGGAAATTTGGAATAATATGATTAACAAATGGATAACCTATTGTACTAACAAGAAATAGGTTAAAAAGGAAACCTATATTCTTTTGTATAGCTGCACTAGAGAGTACTTTACATCAACGCCTACAGATAGATTTAAATATGGACATACATCAGAAATAAAAGAACCTGCTTAATATAGACTTCTGGTTCTTCACGGTCTGATAACAAAAACTCAAGGTCTGCCTATACGGTATAACAATATAACCTCCAAACTGTATTAAACGTAGACTCGCCTTTACAAAAATGGCTACTCAACTGGCTTCTAGTCAAATCTGATGTGCTGTTTGGGTTTGTTTAATGGTACTTATGTTTAGTTGCCTACCAGCCCCCTAAAGTACAGTACAGTACACAACTCCATCAGCGTCACCTGTTATGTACATCTCGTCAGTATCAACTCATTGAAAGTTAGAAAACATATCTAAAAGCTCTTACTCTTTTGTCCTTTACATTTTACAAGAAATTCATCTTTTGCTTAATATGCTCAAAATAAATTTCTTTCAAAATTTGAATGTCTAATATCATCAGGCTTTTCGTGCAAAATATTATTCAAGGTGATAATAGAAAGCCAAACAGATCATCTTTCTCTGATAATTGATTTTGGAAACTTACATACAAAACCTCCCTCATATGTCCAACTCTCCAGTTTTATAGAGATAAAGCAAATACTTAGCAAACTTACTGGGCAAAAAATCAAACTGACTTGCTGGTTTCTCCACTTAATTCTCTTCTTACCACTTTCAGAATTTCAATAATCTGTAAGAGTAAGCAATCCAAAACCAAAACAGATATCAAAATCAGATTATCTATACGAAATTTAATATGTACAAGGAGATATTCTAAAAGGACTCCTTGTCTCCTTATGCAAGTAATTGCCCAATTCAACAATCTTGCAAATTGTGCAT